>NC_134829.1:45775775-46032034 GCF_004210375.1 Tachypleus tridentatus | reverse complement strand
TAGAGGTAGTGTGTTCTACTGAAGGTAGAGGAACTGTTCTACTGAAGGAAGAGGAAGTGTGTTCTACTGAAGATGAGAGAGGAAGTATGTTCTACTGAAGGTAGAGGAACAGTGTTCTACTGAAGGTAGAGGTAGTGTGTTCTACTGAAGATAGAGGAATGGTGTTCTACTGAAGGTAGAGGAACAGTGTTCTACTGAAGGTAAAGGTAGTGTGTTCTACTGAAGGTAGAGGAACTGTGTTCTACTGAAGATAGAGGAAGTGTGTTCTACTGAAGGTAGAGGAACAGTGTTCTACTGAAGGTAGAGGAAGTGTGTTCTACTGAAGATAGAGGAAGTGTGTTCTACTGAAGATAGAGGAAGTGTGTTCTACTGAAGGTAGAGGAACTGTGTTCTACTGAAGGTAGAGGTAGTGTGTTCCACTGAAGATAGAGGAAGTGTGTTCTACTGAAGGTAGAGGAACAGTGTTCTACTGAAGATAGAGGAAGTGTGTTCTACTGAAGATAGAGGAAGTGTGTTCTACTGAAGGTAGAAGAACTGTGTTCTACTGAAGGTAGAGGTAGTGTGTTCCACTGAAGATAGAGGAAGTGTGTTCTACGGAAGGTAGAGGAACAGTGTTCTACTGAAGGTAGAGGTAGTGCTCTCACTGAAGGTAGAGGTAGTGTGTTCTACTGAAGGTAGAGGTAGTGTGTCTCTACTGAAGGTAGAGGAAGTGTGTTCTACTGAACAAAAGAGGAACTGTGTTCTTCTGAAGATAGAGGAAGTGTGTTCTACTGAAGGTAGAGGAAGTGTGTTCTACTAAAGAAAGAGGAACTGTGTTCTACTGAATATAGAGGAAGTGTGTTCTACTGAAGAAAGAGGAACAGTGTTCTACTAAAGGTAGAGATAGTGTGTTCTACTGAAGGTAGAGGTAGTGTGTTCTACTGAAGATAGAGGAAGTGTGTTCAACTGAATATAGAGGAACAGTGTTCTACTGAAGGTAGAGGAACTGTGTTCTACTGAAGGTAGAGGAACTGTATTCTACTGAAGGTAGAGGTAGTGTGTTCTACTGATGACAGAGGAAGTGTGTTCTACTGAAGAAAGAGGAACAGTGTTCTACTGAAGGTAGAGGTAGTGTGTTCTACTGAAGGTAGAGGAACTGTGTTCTACTGAAGGTAGAGGAAGTGTGTTCTACTGAAGATAGAGGAAGTGTGTTCTACTGAAGGTAGAGGAACAGTGTTCTACTGAAGGTAGAGGAACAGTGTTCTACTGAAGGTAGAGGAACAGTGTTCTACTGAAGGTAGAGGTAGTGTGTTCTACTGAAGATAGAGGAAGTGTGTTCTACTGAAGGTAGAGGAACAGTGTTCTACTGAAGGTAAAGGTAGTGTGTTCTACTGAAGGTAGAGGAACTGTGTTCTACTGAAGATAGAGGAAGTGTGTTCTACTGAAGGTAGAGGAACAGTGTTCTACTGAAGGTAGAGGTAGTGTGTTCTACTGAAGGTAGAGGAACTGTGTTCTACAGAAGATAGAGGAAGTGTGTTCTACTGAAGGCAGAGGAACAGTGTTCTACTGAAGGTAGAGGAACAGTGTTCTACTGAAGGTAGAGGAACAGTGTTCTACTGAAGGTAGAGGAACAGTGTTCTACTGAAGGTAGAGTAGTGTGTTCTACTGAAGAAGAGGAAGTGTGTCTCTACTGAAGATAGAGGAAGTGTGTTCTACTGAAGGTAGAGGAACAGTGTTCTACTGAAGGTAGAGGTAGTGTGTTCTACTGATGGTAGAGGAACTGTGTTCTACTGAAGATAGAGGAAGTGTGTTCTACTGAAGGTAGAGGAACTGTGTTCTACTGAAGATAGAGGAAGTGTGTTCTACTGAAGGTAGAGGAACAGTGTTCTACTGAAGGTAGAGGTAGTGTGTTCTACTGAAGGTAGAGGAAGTGTGTTCTACTGAAGGTAGAGGAAGTGTGTTCTACTGAAGATAGAGGAACAGTGTTCCACTGAAGGTAGAGGAACAGTGTTCTACTGAAGGTAGAGGTAGTGTGTTCTACTGAAGGTAAAGGAACTGTGTTCTACTGAAGGAAGAGGAACTGTGTTCTACTGAAGGTAGAGGAACTGTGTTCTACTGAAGATAGAGGAAGTGTGTTCTACTGAAGGTAGAGGAACAGTGTTCTACTGAAGGTAGAGACAGTGTTCTACTGAAGGTAAGAGGTAGTGTGTTCTACTGAAAATAGAGGAACTGTGTTCTACTGAAGGTAGAGGAAGTGTGTTCTACTGAAGATAGAGGAAGTGTGTTCTACGGAAGGTAGAGGAACAGTGTTCTACTGAAGGTAGAGGTACAGTGTTCTACTGAAGGTAGAGGAAGTGTGTTCTACTGAAGATAGAGGAAGTGTGTTCTACTGACGAAAGAGGAACTGTGTTCTACTGAAGAAAGAGGAACTGTGTTCTACTGAAGGTAGAGGAAGTGTGTTCTACTGAAGGTAGAGGAACAGTGTTCTACTGAAGGTAGAGGTAGTGTGTTCTACTGAAGGTAGAGGAAGTGTGTTCTACTGAAGGTAGAGGAAGTGTGTTCTACTGAAGGTAGAGGAACAATGTTCTACTGAAGGTAGAGGTAGTGTGTTCTACTGAACAAAGAGGAACTGTGTTCTACTGAAGGTAGAGGAAGTGTGTTCTATTGAAGGTAGAGGAACAGTGTTCTACTGAAGGTAGAGGAACAGTGTTCTACTGAAGATAGAGGTAGTGTGTTCTACTGAAGGTAAAGGAACTGTGTTCTACTGAAGGTAGAGGAAGTGTGTTCTACTGAAGGTAGAGGAACAGTGTTCTACTGAAGGTAGAGGAACAGTGTTCTTCTGAAGGTAGAGGTAGTGTGTTCTACTGAAGGTAGAGGAAGTGTGTTCTTCTGAAGGTAGAGGAAGTGTGTTCTACTGAAGGTAGAGGAACAGTGTTCTACTGAAGGTAGAGGAACAGTGTTCTACTGAAGGTAGAGGTAGTGTGTTCTACTGAACAAAGAGGAACTGTGTTCTACTGAAGGTAGAGGAAGTGTGTTCTATTGGAGGTAGAGGAACAGTGTTCTACTGAAGGTAGAGGAACAGTGTTCTACTGAAGGTAGAGGTAGTGTGTTCTACTGAACAAAGAGGAACTGTGTTCTACTGAAGATAGAGGAAGTGTGTTCTACTGACGAAAGAGGAACTGTGTTCTACTGAAGAAAGAGGAACTGTGTTCTACTGAAGGTAGAGGAAGTGTGTTCTACTGAAGGTAGAGGAACAGTGTTCTCACTGAAGGTAGAGGAAGTGTGTTCTACTGAAGGTAGAGGAACAGTGTTCTACTGAAGGTAGAGGTAGTGTGTTCTACTGAAGGTAGAGGAAGTGTGTTCTACTGAAGGTAGAGGAAGTGTGTTCTACTGAAGGTAGAGGAACAGTGTTCTACTGAAGGTAGAGGAACAGTGTTCTACTGAAGGTAGAGGTAGTGTGTTCTACTGAAGGTAGAGGAACTGTGTTCTACTGAAGGTAGAGGAAGTGTGTTCTACTGAAGGTAGAGGAACAGTGTTCTACTGAAGGTAGAGGAACAGTGTTCTACTGAAGGTAGAGGTAGTGTGTTCTACTGAAGGTAGAGGAACTGTGTTCTACTGAAGGTAGAGGAAGTGTGTTCTACTGAAGGTAGAGGAACAGTGTTCTACTGAAGGTAGAGAGAACAGTGTTCTACTGAAGGTAGAGGTAGTGTGTTCTCACTGAAGGTAGAGGAAGTGTGTTGTACTGAAGGTAGAGAAGTGTGTTCTACTGAAGGTAGAGGAACAGTGTTCTACTGAAGGTAGATAAACAGTGTTCTACTGAAGGTAGAGGAACAGTGTTCTACTGAAGGTAGAGGTAGTGTGTTCTACTGAACAAATAGGAACTGTGTTCTACTGAAGGTAGAGGAAGTGTGTTCTACTGAAGGTAGAGGAACAGTGTTCTACTGAAGGTAGAGGAACAGTGTTCTACTGAACAAAGAGGAACTGTGTTCTACTGAAGATAGAGGAAGTGTGTTCTACTGAAGATAGAGGAAGTGTGTTCTACTGAAGGTAGAGGAACAGTGTTCCTACTGAAGGTAGAGGAACAGTGTTCTACTGAAGGTAGAGGAACAGTGTTCTACTGAAGGTAGAGGTAGTGTGTTCTACTGAAGGTAGAGGACGTGTTTTCTACTGAAGGTAGAGGAAGTGTGTTCTACTGAAGGTAGAGGAACAGTGTTCTACTGAAGGTAGAGGTAGTGTGTTCTACTGAAGGTAGAGGACGTGTGTTCTACTGAAGGTAGAGGAACTGTGTTCTACTGAAGAAGAGGAACTGTGTTCTACTGACGAAAGAGGAACTGTGTTCTACTGAAGAAGAGGAACTGTGTTCTACTGAAGGTAGAGGAAGTGTGTTCTACTGAAGATAGAGGAAGTGTGTTCTACTGAAGATAGAGGAAGTGTGTTCTACTGAAGGTAGAGGAACTGTGTTCTACTGAAGAAAGAGGAACTGTGTTCTACTGAAGATAGAGGAAGTGTGTTCTACTGACGAAAGAGGAACTGTGTTTTACTGAAGAAAGAGGAACTGTGTTCTACTGAAGGTAGAGGAAGTGTGTTCTACTGAAGGTAGAGGAAGTGTGTTCTACTGAAGGTAGAGGAAGTGTGTTCTACTGAAGGTAGAGGTAGTGTGTTCCACTGAAGATAGAGGAAGTGTGTTCTACTGAAGGTAGAGGAACAGTGTTCTACTGAAGATAGAGGAAGTGTGTTCTACTGAAGATAGAGGAAGTGTGTTCTACTGAAGGTAGAGGAACAGTGTTCTACTGAAGGTAGAGGTAGTGTGTTCCACTGAAGATAGAGGAAGTGTGTTCTACTGAAGGTAGAGGAACAGTGTTCTACTGAAGGTAGAGTGTGTGCTCTACTGAAGGTAGAGGTAGTGTTCTCTACTGAAAGTAGAGGTAGTGTGTTCTACTGAAGGTAGAGGAAGTGTGTTCTACTGAACAAAGAGGAACTGTGTTCTTCTGAAGATAGAGGAAGTGTGTTCTACTGAAGGTAGAGGAAGTGTGTTCTACTGAAGGTAGAGGAAGTGTGTTCTACTGAAGGTAGAGGAAGTGTGTTCTACTAAAGAAAGAGGAACTGTGTTCTACTGAATATAGAGGAAGTGTGTTCTACTGAAGAAAGAGGAACAGTGTTCTACTAAAGGTAGAGATAGTGTGTTCTACTGAAGGTAGAGGAACTGTGTTCTACTGAAGGTAGAGGTAGTGTGTTCTACTGAAGATAGAGGAAGTGTGTTCAACTGAAGGTAGAGGAACAGTGTTCTACTGAAGGTAGAGGAACTGTGTTCTACTGAAGGTAGAGGAACTGTATTCTACTGAAGGTAGAGGTAGTGTGTTCTACTGATGACAGAGGAACAGTGTTCTACTGAAGGTAGAGGAAGTGTGTTCTACTGAAGGTAGAGGAACTGTGTTCTACTGAAGGTAGAGGTAGTGTGTTCTACTGAAGATAGAGGAAGTGTGTTCTACTGAAGGTAGAGGAACAGTGTTCTACTGAAGGTAGAGGTAGTGTGCTCTACTGAAGGTAGAGGTAGTGTGTTCTACTGAAGGTAGAGGTAGTGTGTTCTACTGAAGGTAGAGGAAGTGTGTTCTACTGAACAAAGAGGAACTGTGTTCTACTGAAGATAGAGGAAGTGTGTTCTACTGAAGGTAGAGGAAGTGTGTTCTACTGAAGGTAGAGGAAGTGTGTTCTACTGAAGGAAGAGGAAGTGTGTTCTACTAAAGAAAGAGGAACTGTGTTCTACTGAAGATAGAGGAAGTGTGTTCTACTGAAGAAAGAGGAACAGTGTTCTACTAAAGGTAGAGATAGTGTGTTCTACTGAAGGTAGAGGAACTGTGTTCTACTGAAGGTAGAGGTAGTGTGTTCTACTGAAGATAGAGGAAGTGTGTTCAACTGAAGGTAGAGGAACAGTGTTCTACTGAAGGTAGAGGAAGTGTGTTCTACTGAAGGTAGAGGAACTGTGTTCTACTGAAGGTAGAGGTAGTGTGTTCTACTGATGATAGAGGAAGTGTGTTCTACTGAAGAAAGAGGAACAGTGTTCTACTGAAGGTAGAGGTAGTGTGTTCTACTGAAGGTAGAGGTAGTGTGTTCTACTGAAGGTAGAGGAACTGTGTTCTACTGAAGATAGAGGAAGTGTGTTCTACTGAAGGTAGAGGAACAGTGTTCTACTGAAGGTAGAGGTAGTGTGTTCTACTGAAGGTAGAGGAACTGTGTTCTACTGAAGGAAGAGGAACAGTGTTCTACTGAAGGTAGAGGTAGTGTGTTCTACTGAAGGTAGAGGAACTGTGTTCTACTGAAGATAGAGGAAGTGTGTTCTACTGAAGGTAGAGGAACAGTGTTCTACTGAAGGTAGAGGAACAGTGTTCTACTGAAGGTAGAGGTAGTGTGTTCTACTGAAGGTAGAGGAACTGTGTTCTACTGAAGATAGAGGAAGTGTGTTCTACTGAAGGTAGAGGAACTGTGTTCTACTGAAGATAGAGGAAGTGTGTTCTACTGAAGGTAGAGGAACAGTGTTCTACTGAAGGTAGAGGAAGTGTGTTCTACTGAAGGTAGAAAAGTGTGTTCTACTGAAGGTAGAGGAAGTGTGTTCTACTGAAGGTAGAGGAACAGTGTTCCACTGAAGGTAGAGGAACAGTGTTCTACTGAAGGTAGAGGTAGTGTGTTCTACTGAAGGTAAAGGAACTGTGTTCTACTGAAGGAAGAGGAACTGTGTTCTACTGAAGGTAGAGGAACTGTGTTCTACTGAAGATAGAGGAAGTGTGTTCTACTGAAGGTAGAGGAACAGTGTTCTACTGAAGGTAGAGGAACAGTGTTCTACTGAAGGTAGAGGAACAGTGTTCTACTGAAGGTAGAGGTAGTGTGTTCTACTGAAGGTAGAGGAACTGTGTTCTACTGAAGGTAGAGGAAGTGTGTTCTACTGAAGATAGAGGAAGTGTGTTCTACTGAAGGTAGAGGAAGTGTGTTCTACTGACGAAAGAGGAACTGTGTTCTACTGAAGAAAGAGGAACTGTGTTCTACTGAAGGTAGAGGAAGTGTGTTCTACTGAAGATAGAGGAACAGTGTTCTACTGAAGGTAGAGGAACAGTGTTCTTCTGAAGGTAGAGGTAGTGTGTTCTACTGAAGGTAGAGGAAGTGTGTTCTTCTGAAGGTAGAGGAAGTGTGTTCTACTGAAGGTAGAGGAACAGTGTTCTACTGAAGGTAGAGGAACAGTGTTCTACTGAAGGTAGAGGTAGTGTGTTCTACTGAACAAAGAGGAACTGTGTTCTACTGAAGGTAGAGGAAGTGTGTTCTACTGGAGGTAGAGGAACAGTGTTCTACTGAAGGTAGAGGAACAGTGTTCTACTGAAGGTAGAGGTAGTGTGTTCTACTGAACAAAGAGGAACTGTTTTCTACTGAAGATAGAGGAAGTGTGTTCTACTGACGAAAGAGGAACTGTGTTCTACTGAAGAAAGAGGAACTGTGTTCTACTGAAGGTAGAGGAAGTGTGTTCTACTGAAGGTAGAGGAACAGTGTTCTACTGAAGGTAGAGGAAGTGTGTTCTCACTGAAGGTAGAGGAACAGTGTTCTACTGAAGGTAGAGGTAGTGTGTTCTACTGAAGGTAGAGGAAGTGTGTTCTACTGAAGGTAGAGGAAGTGTGTTCTACTGAAGGTAGAGGAACAGTGTTCTACTGAAGGTAGAGGAACAGTGTTCTACTGAAGGTAGAGGTGAGTGTGTTCTACTGAAGGTAGAGGAACTGTGTTCTACTGAAGGTAGAGGAAGTGTTCTACTGAAGGTAGAGGAACAGTGTTCTACTGAAGGTAGAGGTAGTGTGTTCTACTGAAGGTAGAGGAACTGTGTTCTACTGAAGGTAGAGGAAGTGTGTTCTACTGAAGGTAGAGGAACAGTGTTCTACTGAAGGTAGAGGAACAGTGTTCTACTGAAGGTAGAGGTAGTGTGTCTCTACTGAAGGTAGAGGAAGTGTGTTGTACTGAAGGTAGAGAAAGTGTGTTCTACTGAAGGTAGAGGAACAGTGTTCTACTGAAGGTAGATAAACAGTGTTCTACTGAAGGTAGAGGAACAGTGTTCTACTGAAGGTAGAGGTAGTGTGTTCTCACTGAACAAATAGGAACTGTGTTCTACTGAAGGTAGAGGAAGTGTGTTCTACTGAAGGTAGAGGAACAGTGTTCTACTGAAGGTAGAGGAACAGTGTTCTACTGAACAAAGAGGAACTGTGTTCTACTGAAGATAGAGGAAGTGTGTTCTACTGAAGGTAGAGGAAGTGTGTTCTACTGAAGGTAGAGGAACAGTGTTCTACTGAAGGTAGAGAACAGTGTTCTACTGAAGGTAGAGGAACAGTGTTCTACTGAAGGTAAAGGTAGTGTGTTCTACTGAAGGTAGAGGACGTGTTTTCACTGAAGGTAGAGGAAGTGTGTTCTACTGAAGGTAGAGGAACAGTGTTCTACTGAAGGTAGAGGTAGTGTGTTCTACTGAAGGTAGAGGACGTGTGTTCTACTGAAGGTAGAGGAACTGTGTTCTACTGAAGAAAGAGGAACTGTGTTCTACTGACGAAAGAGGAACTGTGTTCTACTGAAGAAAGAGGAACTGTGTTCTACTGAAGGTAGAGGAAGAGTGTTCTACTGAAGATAGAGGGAAGTGTGTTCTACTGAAGGTAGAGGAACTGTGTTCTACTGAAGAAAGAGGAACTGTGTTCTACTGAAGATAGAGGAAGTGTGTTCTACTGACGAAAGAGGAACTGTGTTCTACTGAAGGTAGAGGAAGTGTGTTCTACTGAAGGTAGAGGAAGTGTGTTCTACTGAAGGTAGAGGAAGTGTGTTCTACTGAAGGTAGAGGAAGTGTGTTCTACTAAAGAAAGAGGAACTGTGTTCTACTGAAGATAGAGGAAGTGTGTTCTACTGAAGGTAGAGGAACTGTGTTCTACTGAAGGTAGAGGTAGTGTGTTCCACTGAAGATAGAGGAAGTGTGTTCTACTGAAGGTAGAGGAACAGTGTTCTACTGAAGATAGAGGAAGTGTGTTCTACTGAAGATAGAGGAAGTGTGTTCTACTGAAGGTAGAGGAACAGTGTTCTACTGAAGGTAGAGGTAGTGTGTTCCACTGAAGATAGAGGAAGTGTGTTCTACTGAAGGTAGAGGAACAGTGTTCTACTGAAGGTAGAGGTAGTGTGCTCTACTGAAGGTAGAGGTAGTGTGTTCTACTGAAGGTAGAGGTAGTGTGTTCTACTGAAGGTAGAGGAAGTGTGTTCTACTGAACAAAGAGGAACTGTGTTCTTCTGAAGATAGAGGAAGTGTGTTCTACTGAAGGAAGAGGAAGTGTGTTCTACTGAAGGTAGAGGAAGTGTGTTCTACTAAAGAAAGAGGAACTGTGTTCTACTGAATATAGAGGAAGTGTGTTCTACTGAAGAAAAAGGAACAGTGTTCTACTAAAGGTAGAGATAGTGTGTTCTACTGAAGGTAGAGGAACTGTGTTCTACTGAAGGTAGAGGTAGTGTGTTCTACTGAAGATAGAGGAAGTGTGTTCAACTGAAGGTAGAGGAACAGTGTTCTACTGAAGGTAGAGGAACTGTGTTCTACTGAAGGTAGAGGAACTGTATTCTACTGAAGGTAGAGGTAGTGTGTTCTACTGATGACAGAGGAAGTGTGTTCTACTGAAGAAAGAGGAACAGTGTTCTACTGAAGGTAGAGGTAGTGTGTTCTACTGAAGGTAGAGGTAGTGTGTTCTACTGAAGGTAGAGGTAGTGTGTTCTACTGAAGGTAGAGGAACTGTGTTCTACTGAAAATAGAGGAAGTGTGTTCTACTGAAGGTAGAGGAACAGTGTTCTACTGAAGGTAGAGGAACACTGTTCTACTGAAGGTAGAGGTAGTGTGTTCTACTGAAGGTAGAGGAACTGTGTTCTACTGAAGGTAGAGGAAGTGTGTTCTACTGAAGATAGAGGAAGTGTGTTCTACTGAAGGTAGAGGAACAGTGTTCTACTGAAGGTAGAGGAACAGTGTTCTACTGAAGGTAGAGGAACAGTGTTCTACTGAAGGTAGAGGTAGTGTGTTCTACTGAAGATAGAGGAAGTGTGTTCTACTGAAGGTAGAGGAACAGTGTTCTACTGAAGGTAAAGGTAGTGTGTTCTACTGAAGGTAGAGGAACTGTGTTCTACTGAAGATAAAGGAAGTGTGTTCTACTGAAGGTAGAGGAACAGTGTTCTACTGAAGGTAGAGGTAGTGTGTTCTACTGAAGGTAGAGGAACTGTGTTCTACAGAAGATAGAGGAAGTGTGTTCTACTGAAGGTAGAGGAACAGTGTTCTACTGAAGGTAGAGGAACAGTGTTCTACTGAAGGTAGAGGAACAGTGTTCTACTGAAGGTAGAGGAACAGTGTTCTACTGAAGGTAGAGGTAGTGTGTTCTACTGATGGTAGAGGATGTTTGTTCTACTGAAGATAGAGGAAGTGTGTTCTACTGAAGGTAGAGGAACAGTGTTCTACTGAAGGTAGAGGAACAGTGTTCTACTGAAGGTAGAGGTAGTGTGTTCTACTGAAGGTAGAGGAACTGTGTTCTACTGAAGATAGAGGAAGTGTGTTCTACTGAAGGTAGAGAAACTGTGTTCTACTGAAGATAGAGGAAGTGTGTTCTACTGAAGGTAGAGGAACAGTGTTCTACTGAAGGTAGAGGTAGTGTGTTCTACTGAAGGTAGAGGAAGTGTGTTCTACTGAAGATAGAGGAAGTGTGTTCTACTGAAGGTAGAGGAACAGTGTTCTACTGAAGGTAGAGGTAGTGTGTTCCACTGAAGATAGAGGAAGGGTGTTCTACTGAAGGTAGAGGAACAGTGTTCTACTGAAGGTAGAGGTAGTGTGCTCTACTGAAGGTAGAGGTAGTGTGTTCTACTGAAAGTAGAGGTAGTGTGTTCTACTGAAGGTAGAGGAAGTGTGTTCTACTGAACAAAGAGGAACTGTGTTCTTCTGAAGATAGAGGAAGTGTGTTCTACTGAAGGTAGAGGAAGTGTGTTCTACTGAAGGTAGAGGAAGTGTGTTCTACTGAAGGTAGAGGAAGTGTGTTCTACTAAAGAAAGAGGAACTGTGTTCTACTGAATATAGAGGAAGTGTGTTCTACTGAAGAAAGAGGAACAGTGTTCTACTAAAGGTAGAGATAGTGTGTTCTACTGAAGGTAGAGGAACTGTGTTCTACTGAAGGTAGAGGTAGTGTGTTCTACTGAAGATAGAGGAAGTGTGTTCAACTGAAGGTAGAGGAACAGTGTTCTACTGAAGGTAGAGGAACTGTGTTCTACTGAAGGTAGAGGAACTGTATTCTACTGAAGGTAGAGGTAGTGTGTTCTACTGATGACAGAGGAACAGTGTTCTACTGAAGGTAGAGGAAGTGTGTTCTACTGAAGGTAGAGGAACTGTGTTCTACTGAAGGTAGAGGTAGTGTGTTCTACTGAAGATAGAGGAAGTGTGTTCTACTGAAGGTAGAGGAACAGTGTTCTACTGAAGGTAGAGGTAGTGTGCTCTACTGAAGGTAGAGGTAGTGTGTTCTACTGAAGGTAGAGGTAGTGTGTTCTACTGAAGGTAGAGGAAGTGTGTTCTACTGAACAAAGAGGAACTGTGTTCTACTGAAGATAGAGGAAGTGTGTTCTACTGAAGGTAGAGGAAGTGTGTTCTACTGAAGGTAGAGGAAGTGTGTTCCACTGAAGGAAGAGGAAGTGTGTTCTACTAAAGAAAGAGGAACTGTGTTCTACTGAAGATAGAGGAAGTGTGTTCTACTGAAGAAAGAGGAACAGTGTTCTACTAAAGGTAGAGATAGTGTGTTCTACTGAAGGTAGAGGAACTGTGTTCTACTGAAGGTAGAGGTAGTGTGTTCTACTGAAGATAGAGGAAGTGTGTTCAACTGAAGGTAGAGGAACAGTGTTCTACTGAAGGTAGAGGAAGTGTGTTCTACTGAAGGTAGAGGAACTGTGTTCTACTGAAGGTAGAGGTAGTGTGTTCTACTGATGATAGAGGAAGTGTTCTACTGAAGAAAGAGGAACAGTGTTCTACTGAAGGTAGAGGTAGTGTGTTCTACTGAAGGTAGAGGTAGTGTGTTCTACTGAAGGTAGAGGAACTGTGTTCTACTGAAAATAGAGGAAGTGTGTTCTACTGAAGGTAGAGGAACAGTGTTCTACTGAAGGTAGAGGTAGTGTGTTCTACTGAAGGTAGAGGAACTGTGTTCTACTGAAGGTAGAGGAACAGTGTTCTACTGAAGGTAGAGGTAGTGTGTTCTACTGAAGGTAGAGGAAGTGTGTTCTACTGAAGATAGAGGAAGTGTGTTCTACTGAAGGTAGAGGAACAGTGTTCTACTGAAGGTAGAGGAACAGTGTTCTACTGAAGGTAGAGGTAGTGTGTTCTACTGAAGGTAGAGAACTGTGTTCTACTGAAGATAGAGGAGTGTGTTCTACTGAAGGTAGAGGAACTGTGTTCTACTGAAGATAGAGGAAGTGTGTTCTACTGAAGGTAGAGGAACAGTGTTCTACTGAAGGTAGAGGTAGTGTGTTCTACTGAAGGTAGAAAAAGTGTGTTCTACTGAAGGTAGAGGAAGTGTGTTCTACTGAAGGTAGAGGAACAGTGTTCCACTGAAGGTAGAGGAACAGTGTTCTACTGAAGGTAGAGGTAGTGTGTTCTACTGAAGGTAAAGGAACTGTGTTCTACTGAAGGAAGAGGAACTGTGTTCTACTGAAGGTAGAGGAACTGTGTTCTACTGAAGATAGAGGAAGTGTGTTCTACTGAAGGTAGAGGAACAGTGTTCTACTGAAGGTAGAGGAACAGTTTTCTACTGAAGGTAGAGGAACAGTGTTCTACTGAAGGTAGAGGTAGTGTGTTCTACTGAAGGTAGAGGAACTGTGTTCTACTGAAGGTAGAGGAAGTGTGTTCTACTGAAGATAGAGGAAGTGTGTTCTACTGAAGGTAGAGGAAGTGTGTTCTACTGACGAAAGAGGAACTGTGTTCTACTGAAGAAAGAGGAACTGTGTTCTACTGAAGGTAGAGGAAGTGTGTTCTACTGAAGATAGAGGAACAGTGTTCTACTGAAGGTAGAGGAACAGTGTTCTTCTGAAGGTAGAGGTAGTGTGTTCTACTGAAGGTAGAGGAAGTGTGTTCTTCTGAAGGTAGAGGAAGTGTGTTCTACTGAAGGTAGAGGAACAGTGTTCTACTGAAGGTAGAGGAACAGTGTTCTACTGAAGGTAGAGGTAGTGTGTTCTACTGAACAAAGAGGAACTGTGTTCTACTGAAGGTAGAGGAAGTGTGTTCTATTGGAGGTAGAGGAACAGTGTTCTACTGAAGGTAGAGGAACAGTGTTCTACTGAAGGTAGAGGTAGTGTGTTCTACTGAACAAAGAGGAACTGTTTTCTACTGAAGATAGAGGAAGTGTGTTCTACTGACGAAAGAGGAACTGTGTTCTACTGAAGAAAGAGGAACTGTGTTCTACTGAAGGTAGAGGAAGTGTGTTCTACTGAAGGTAGAGGAACAGTGTTCTACTGAAGGTAGAGGAAGTGTGTTCTACTGAAGGTAGAGGAACAGTGTTCTACTGAAGGTAGAGGTAGTGTGTTCTACTGAAGGTAGAGGAAGTGTGTTCTACTGAAGGTAGAGGAAGTGTGTTCTACTGAAGGTAGAGGAACAGTGTTCTACTGAAGGTAGAGGAACAGTGTTCTACTGAAGGTAGAGGTAGTGTGTTCTACTGAAGGTAGAGGAACTGTGTTCTACTGAAGGTAGAGGAAGTGTGTTCTACTGAAGGTAGAGGAACAGTGTTCTACTGAAGGTAGAGGTAGTGTGTTCTACTGAAGGTAGAGGAACTGTGTTCTACTGAAGGTAGAGGAAGTGTGTTCTACTGAAGATAGAGGAACAGTGTTCTACTGAAGGTAGAGGAACAGTGTTCTACTGAAGGTAGAGGTAGTGTGTTCTACTGAAGGTAGAGGAAGTGTGTTGTACTGAAGGTAGAGAAAGTGTGTTCTACTGAAGGTAGAGGAACAGTGTTCTACTGAAGGTAGATAAACAGTGTTCTACTGAAGGTAGAGGAACAGTGTTCTACTGAAGGTAGAGGTAGTGTGTTCTACTGAACAAATAGGAACTGTGTTCTACTGAAGGTAGAGGAAGTGTGTTCTACTGAAGGTAGAGGAACAGTGTTCTACTGAAGGTAGAGGAACAGTGTTCTACTGAACAAAGAGGAACTGTGTTCTACTGAAGATAGAGGAAGTGTGTTCTACTGAAGGTAGAGGAAGTGTGTTCTACTGAAGGTAGAGGAACAGTGTTCTACTGAAGGTAGAGGAACAGTGTTCTACTGAAGGTAGAGGAACAGTGTTCTACTGAAGGTAAAGGTAGTGTGTTCTACTGAAGGTAGAGGACGTGTTTTCTACTGAAGGTAGAGGAAGTGTGTTCTACTGAAGGTAGAGGAACAGTGTTCTACTGAAGGTAGAGGTAGTGTGTTCTACTGAAGGTAGAGGACGTGTGTTCTACTGAAGGTAGAGGAACTGTGTTCTACTGAAGAAAGAGGAACTGTGTTCTACTGACGAAAGAGGAACTGTGTTCTACTGAAGAAAGAGGAACTGTGTTCTACTGAAGGTAGAGGAAGAGTGTTCTACTGAAGATAGAGGAAGTGTGTTCTACTGAAGGTAGAGGAACTGTGTTCTACTGAAGAAAGAGGAACTGTGTTCTACTGAAGATAGAGGAAGTGTGTTCTACTGACGAAAGAGGAACTGTGTTTTACTGAAGAAAGAGGAACTGTGTTCTACTGAAGGTAGAGGAAGTGTGTTCTACTGAAGGTAGAGGAAGTGTGTTCTACTGAAGGTAGAGGAAGTGTGTTCTACTGAAGGTAGAGGAAGTGTGTTCTACTAAAGAAAGAGGAACTGTGTTCTACTGAAGATAGAGGAAGTGTGTTCTACTGAAGGTAGAGGAACTGTGTTCTACTGAAGGTAGAGGTAGTGTGTTCCACTGAAGATAGAGGAAGTGTGTTCTACTGAAGGTAGAGGAACAGTGTTCTACTGAAGATAGAGGAAGTGTGTTCTACTGAAGATAGAGGAAGTGTGTTCTACTGAAGGTAGAGGAACAGTGTTCTACTGAAGGTAGAGGTAGTGTGTTCCACTGAAGATAGAGGAAGTGTGTTCTACTGAAGGTAGAGGAACAGTGTTCTACTGAAGGTAGAGGTAGTGTGCTCTACTGAAGGTAGAGGTAGTGTGTTCTACTGAAGGTAGAGGTAGTGTGTTCTACTGAAGGTAGAGGAAGTGTGTTCTACTGAACAAAGAGGAACTGTGTTCTTCTGAAGATAGAGGAAGTGTGTTCTACTGAAGGAAGAGGAAGTGTGTTCTACTGAAGGTAGAGGAAGTGTGTTCTACTAAAGAAAGAGGAACTGTGTTCTACTGAATATAGAGGAAGTGTGTTCTACTGAAGAAAAGGAACAGTGTTCTACTAAAGGTAGAGATAGTGTGTTCTACTGAAGGTAGAGGAACTGTGTTCTACTGAAGGTAGAGGTAGTGTGTTCTACTGAAGATAGAGGAAGTGTGTTCAACTGAAGGTAGAGGAACAGTGTTCTACTGAAGGTAGAGGAACTGTGTTCTACTGAAGGTAGAGGAACTGTATTCTACTGAAGGTATAGGTAGTGTGTTCTACTGATGACAGAGGAAGTGTGTTCTACTGAAGAAAGAGGAACAGTGTTCTACTGAAGGTAGAGGTAGTGTGTTCTACTGAAGGTAGAGGTAGTGTGTTCTACTGAAGGTAGAGGTAGTGTGTTCTACTGAAGGTAGAGGAACTGTGTTCTACTGAAAATAGAGGAAGTGTGTTCTACTGAAGGTAGAGGAACAGTGTTCTACTGAAGGTAGAGGAACACTGTTCTACTGAAGGTAGAGGTAGTGTGTTCACTGAAGGTAGAGGAACTGTGTTCTACTGAAGGTAGAGGAAGTGTGTTCTACTGAAGATAGAGGAAGTGTGTTCTACTGAAGGTAGAGGAACAGTGTTCTACTGAAGGTAGAGGAACAGTGTTCTACTGAAGGTAGAGGAACAGTGTTCTACTGAAGGTAGAGGTAGTGTGTTCTACTGAAGATAGAGGAAGTGTGTTCTACTGAAGGTAGAGGAACAGTGTTCTACTGAAGGTAAAGGTAGTGTGTTCTACTGAAGGTAGAGGAACTGTGTTCTACTGAAGATAAAGGAAGTGTGTTCTACTGAAGGTAGAGGAACAGTGTTCTACTGAAGGTAGAGGTAGTGTGTTCTACTGAAGGTAGAGGAACTGTGTTCTACAGAAGATAGAGGAAGTGTGTTCTACTGAAGGTAGAGGAACAGTGTTCTACTGAAGGTAGAGGAACAGTGTTCTACTGAAGGTAGAGGAACAGTGTTCTACTGAAGGTAGAGGAACAGTGTTCTACTGAAGGTAGAGGTAGTGTGTTCTACTGATGGTAGAGGATGTTTGTTCTACTGAAGATAGAGGAAGTGTGTTCTACTGAAGGTAGAGGAACAGTGTTCTACTGAAGGTAGAGGAACAGTGTTCTACTGAAGGTAGAGGTAGTGTGTTCTACTGAAGGTAGAGGAACTGTGTTCTACTGAAGATAGAGGAAGTGTGTTCTACTGAAGGTAGAGAAACTGTGTTCTACTGAAGATAGAGGAAGTGTGTTCTACTGAAGGTAGAGGAACAGTGTTCTACTGAAGGTAGAGGTAGTGTGTTCTACTGAAGGTAGAGGAAGTGTGTTCTACTGAAGATAGAGGAAGTGTGTTCTACTGAAGGTAGAGGAACAGTGTTCTACTGAAGGTAGAGGAACAGTGTTCTACTGAAGGTAGAGGTAGTGTGTTCTACTGAAGGTAGAGGAACTGTGTTCTACTGAAGATAGAGGAAGTGTGTTCTACTGAAGGTAGAGGAACTGTGTTCTACTGAAGATAGAGGAAGTGTGTTCTACTGAAGGTAGAGGAACAGTGTTCTACTGAAGGTAGAGGTAGTGTGTTCTACTGAAGGTAGAGGAAGTGTGTTCTACTGAAGGTAGAGGAAGTGTGTTCTACTGAAGGTAGAGGAACAGTGTTCCACTGAAGGTAGAGGAACAGTGTTCTACTGAAGGTAGAGGTAGTGTGTTCTACTGAAGGTAAAGGAACTGTGTTCTACTGAAGTAAGAGGAACTGTGTTCTACTGAAGATAGAGGAAGTGTGTTCTACTGAAGGTAGAGAAACAGTGTTCTACTGAAGGTAGAGGAACAGTGTTCTACTGAAGGTAGAGGAACAGTGTTCTACTGAAGGTAGAGGTAGTGTGTTCTACTGAAGGTAGAGGAACTGTGTTCTACTGAAGGTAGAGGAAGTGTGTTCTACTGAAGATAGAGGAAGTGTGTTCTACTGAAGGTAGAGGAACAGTGTTCTACTGAAGGTAGAGGTACAGTGTTCTACTGAAGGTAGAGGAAGTGTGTTCTACTGAAGATAGAGGAAGTGTGTTCTACTGACGAAAGAGGAACTGTGTTCTACTGAAGAAAGAGGAACTGTGTTCTACTGAAGGTAGAGGAAGTGTGTTCTACTGAAGGTAGAGGAACAGTGTTCTACTGAAGGTAGAGGTAGTGTGTTCTACTGAAGGTAGAGGAAGTGTGTTCTACTGAAGGTAGAGGAAGTGTTTTCTACTGAAGGTAGAGGAACAGTGTTCTACTGAAGGTAGAGGTAGTGTGTTCTACTGAACAAAGAGGAACTGTGTTCTACTGAAGGTAGAGGAAGTGTGTTCTACTGAAGGTAGAGGAACAATGTTCTACTGAAGGTAGAGGAAGTGTGTTCTACTGAAGGTAGAGGAAGTGTGTTCTACTGAAGGTAGAGGAACAGTGTTCTACTGAAGGTAGAGGAACAGTGTTCTACTGAAGGTAGAGGTAGTGTGTTCTACTGAACAAAGAGGAACTGTGTTCTACTGAAGGTAGAGGAAGTGTGTTCTATTGAAGGTAGAGGAACAGTGTTCTACTGAAGGTAGAGGAACAGTGTTCTACTGAAGATAGAGGTAGTGTGTTCTACTGAAGGTAAAGGAACTGTGTTCTACTGAAGGTAGAGGTAGTGTGTTCTACTGAACAAAGAGGAACTGTTTTCTACTGAAGATAGAGGAAGTGTGTTCTACTGACGAAAGAGGAACTGTGTTCTACTGAAGAAAGAGGAACTGTGTTCTACTGAAGGTAGAGGAAGTGTGTTCTACTGAAGGTAGAGGAACAGTGTTCTACTGAAGGTAGAGGAACAGTGTTCTTCTGAAGGTAGAGGTAGTGTGTTCTACTGAAGGTAGAGGAAGTGTGTTCTACTGAAGGTAGAGGAACAGTGTTCTACTGAAGGTAGAGGAACAGTGTTCTACTGAAGGTAGAGGTAGTGTGTTCTACTGAACAAAGAGGAACTGTGTTCTACTGAAGGTAGAGGAAGTGTGTTCTATTGGAGGTAGAGGAACAGTGTTCTACTGAAGGTAGAGGAACAGTGTTCTACTGAAGGTAGAGGTAGTGTGTTCTACTGAACAAAGAGGAACTGTTTTCTACTGAAGATAGAGGAAGTGTGTTCTACTGACGAAAGAGGAACTGTGTTCTACTGAAGAAAGAGGAACTGTGTTCTACTTAAAGTAGAGGAAGTGTGTTCTACTGAAGGTAGAGGAACAGTGTTCTACTGAAGGTAGAGGAAGTGTGTTCTACTGAAGGTAGAGGAACAGTGTTCTACTGAAGGTAGAGGTAGTGTGTTCTACTGAAGGTAGAGGAAGTGTGTTCTACTGAAGGTAGAGGAAGTGTGTTCTACTGAAGGTAGAGGAACAGTGTTCTACTGAAGGTAGAGGAACAGTGTTCTACTGAAGGTAGAGGTAGTGTGTTCTACTGAAGGTAGAGGAACTGTGTTCTACTGAAGGTAGAGGAAGTGTGTTCTACTGAAGGTAGAGGAACAGTGTTCTACTGAAGGTAGAGGTAGTGTGTTCTACTGAAGGTAGAGGAACTGTGTTCTACTGAAGGTAGAGGAAGTGTGTTCTACTGAAGGTAGAGGAACAGTGTTCTACTGAAGGTAGAGGAACAGTGTTCTACTGAAGGTAGAGGTAGTGTGTTCTACTGAAGGTAGAGGAAGTGTGTTGTACTGAAGGTAGAGAAAGTGTGTTCTACTGAAGGTAGAGGAACAGTGTTCTACTGAAGGTAGAGGAACAGTGTTCTACTGAAGGTAGAGGTAGTGTGTTCTACTGAACAAATAGGAACTGTGTTCTACTGAAGGTAGAGGAAGTGTGTTCTACTGAAGGTAGAGGAACAGTGTTCTACTGAAGGTAGAGGAACAGTGTTCTACTGAACAAAGAGGAACTGTGTTCTACTGAAGATAGAGGAAGTGTGTTCTACTGAAGGTAGAGGAAGTGTGTTCTACTGAAGGTAGAGGAACAGTGTTCTACTGAAGGTAGAGGAACAGTGTTCTACTGAAGGTAGAGGAACAGTGTTCTACTGAAGGTAGAGGACGTGTTTTCTACTGAAGGTAGAGGAAGTGTGTTCTACTGAAGGTAGAGGAACAGTGTTCTACTGAAGGTAGAGGAACAGTGTTCTACTGAAGGTAGAGGTAGTGTGTTCTACTGAACAAATAGGAACTGTGTTCTACTGAAGGTAGAGGAAGTGTGTTCTACTGAAGGTAGAGGAACAGTGTTCTACTGAAGGTAGAGGAACAGTGTTCTACTGAACAAAGAGGAACTGTGTTCTACTGAAGATAGAGGAAGTGTGTTCTACTGAAGGTAGAGGAAGTGTGTCTACTGAAGGTAGAGGAACAGTGTTCTACTGAAGGTAGAGGAACAGTGTTCTACTGAAGGTAGAGGAACAGTGTTCTACTGAAGGTAGAGGTAGTGTGTTCTACTGAAAGTAGAGGACGTGTTTTCTACTGAAGGTAGAGGAAGTGTGTTCTACTGAAGGTAGAGGAACAGTGTTCTACTGAAGGTAGAGGTAGTGTGTTCTACTGAAGGTAGAGGACGTGTGTTCTACTGAAGGTAGAGGAACTGTGTTCTACTGAAGAAAGAGGAACTGTGTTCTACTGAAGAAAGAGGAAGTGTGTTCTACTGAAGGTAGAGGAAGTGTGTTCTACTGAAGGTAGAGGAAGTGTGTTCTACTAAAGAAAGAGGAACTGTGTTCTACTGAAGATAGAGGAAGTGTGTTCTACTGAAGGTAGAGGAACAGTGTTCTACTGAACAAAGAGGAACTGTGTTCTACTGAAGATAGAGGAAGTGTGTTCTACTGAAGGTAGAGGAAGTGTGTTCTACTGAAGGTAGAGGAACAGTGTTCTACTGAAGGTAGAGGAACAGTGTTCTACTGAAGGTAGAGGAAGTGTGTTCTACTGAAGATAGAGGAAGTGTGTTCTACTGAAGGTAGAGGAACTGTGTTCTACTGAAGAAAGAAGAACTGTGTTCTACTGAAGATAGAGGAAGTGTGTTCTACTGACGAAAGAGGAACTGTGTTTTACTGAAGAAAGAGGAACTGTGTTCTACTGAAGGTAGAGGAAGTGTGTTCTACTGAAGGTAGAGGAAGTGTGTTCTACTGAAGGTAGAGGAAGTGTGTTCTACTGAAGGTAGAGGAAGTGTGTTCTACTAAAGAAAGAGGAACTGTGTTCTACTGAAGATAGAGGAAGTGTGTTCTACTGAAGGTAGAGGAACTGTGTTCTACTGAAGGTAGAGGAACTGTGTTCTACTGAAGGTAGAGGTAGTGTGTTCCACTGAAGATAGAGGAAGTGTGTTCTACTGAAGGTAGAGGAACAGTGTTCTACTGAAGATAGAGGAAGTGTGTTCTACTGAAGATAGAGGAAGTGTGTTCTACTGAAGGTAGAGGAACAGTGTTCTACTGAAGGTAGAGGTAGTGTGTTCCACTGAAGATAGAGGAAGTGTGTTCTACTGAAGGTAGAGGAACAGTGTTCTACTGAAGGTAGAGGTAGTGTGCTCTACTGAAGGTAGAGGTAGTGTGTTCTACTGAAGGTAGAGGTAGTGTGTTCTACTGAACAAAGAGGAACTGTGTTCTTCTGAAGATAGAGGAAGTGTGTTCTACTGAAGGTAGAGGAAGTGTGTTCTACTGAAGGTAGAGGAAGTGTGTTCTACTGAAGGTAGAGGAAGTGTGTTCTACTAAAGAAAGAGGAACTGTGTTCTACTGAATATAGAGGAAGTGTGTTCTACTGAAGAAAGAGGAACAGTGTTCTACTAAAGGTAGAGATAGTGTGTTCTACTGAAGGTAGAGGAACTGTGTTCTACTGAAGGTAGAGGTAGTGTGTTCTACTGAAGATAGAGGAAGTGTGTTCAACTGAAGGTAGAGGAACAGTGTTCTACTGAAGGTAGAGGAACTGTGTTCTACTGAAGGTAGAGGAACTGTATTCTACTGAAGGTAGAGGTAGTGTGTTCTACTGATGACAGAGGAAGTGTGTTCTACTGAAGAGAAGAGGAACAGTGTTCTACTGAAGGTAGAGGTAGTGTGTTCTACTGAAGGTAGAGGTAGTGTGTTCTACTGAAGGTAGAGGTAGTGTGTTCTACTGAAGGTAGAGGAACTGTTTTCTACTGAAAATAGAGGAAGTGTGTTCTACTGAAGGTAGAGGAACAGTGTTCTACTGAAGGTAGAGGAACACTGTTCTACTGAAGGTAGAGGTAGTGTGTTCTACTGAAGGTAGAGGAACTGTGTTCTACTGAAGGTAGAGGGAAGTGTGTTCTACTGAAGATAGAGGAAGTGTGTTCTACTGAAGGTAGAGGAACAGTGTTCTACTGAAGGTAGAGGAACAGTGTTCTACTGAAGGTAGAGGAACAGTGTTCTACTGAAGGTAGAGGTAGTGTGTTCTACTGAAGATAGAGGAAGTGTGTTCTACTGAAGGTAGAGGAACAGTGTTCTACTGAAGGTAAAGGTAGTGTGTTCTACTGAAGGTAGAGGAACTGTGTTCTACTGAAGATAGAGGAAGTGTGTTCTACTGAAGGTAGAGGAACAGTGTTCTACTGAAGGTAGAGGTAGTGTGTTCTACTGAAGGTAGAGGAACTGTGTTCTACAGAAGATAGAGGAAGTGTGTTCTACTGAAGGTAGAGGAACAGTGTTCTACTGAGAACAAGGTAGAGGAACAGTGTTCTACTGAAGGTAGAGGAACAGTGTTCTACTGAAGGTAGAGGTAGTGTGTTCTACTGATGGTAGAGGATGTTTGTTCTACTGAAGATAGAGGAAGTGTGTTCTACTGAAGGTAGAGGAACAGTGTTCTACTGAAGGTAGAGGAACAGTGTTCTACTGAAGGTAGAGGTAGTGTGTTCTACTGAAGGTAGAGGAACTGTGTTCTACTGAAGATAGAGGAAGTGTGTTCTACTGAAGGTAGAGAAACTGTGTTCTACTGAAGATAGAGGAAGTGTGTTCTACTGAAGGTAGAGGAACAGTGTTCTACTGAAGGTAGAGGTAGTGTGTTCTACTGAAGGTAGAGGAAGTGTGTTCTACTGAAGGTAGAGGAAGTGTGTTCTACTGAAGGTAGAGGAACAGTGTTCCACTGAAGGTAGAGGAACAGTGTTCTACTGAAGGTAGAGGTAGTGTGTTCTACTGAAGGTAAAGGAACTGTGTTCTACTGAAGGAAGAGGAACTGTGTTCTACTGAAGGTAGAGGAACTGTGTTCTACTGAAGATAGAGGAAGTGTGTTCTACTGAAAGTAGAGGAACAGTGTTCTACTGAAGGTAGAGGAACAGTGTTCTACTGAAGGTAGAGGAACAGTGTTCTACTGAAGGTAGAGGTAGTGTGTTCTACTGAAGGTAGAGGAACTGTGTTCTACTGAAGGTGGAGGAAGTGTGTTCTACTGAAGATAGAGGAAGTGTGTTCTACTGAAGGTAGAGGAACAGTGTTCTACTGAAGGTAGAGGTACAGTGTTCTACTGAAGGTAGAGGAAGTGTGTTCTATTGAAGATAGAGGAAGTGTGTTCTACTGACGAAAGAGGAACTGTGTTCTACTGAAGAAAGAGGAACTGTGTTCTACTGAAGGTAGAGGAAGTGTGTTCTACTGAAGGTAGAGGAACAGTGTTCTACTGAAGGTAGAGGTAGTGTGTTCTACTGAAGGTAGAGGAAGTGTGTTCTACTGAAGGTAGAGGAAGTGTTTTCTACTGAAGGTAGAGGAACAGTGTTCTACTGAAGAAAGAGGAAGTGTGTTCTACTGAAGATAGAGGAAGTGTGTTCTACTGAAGGTAGAGGTAGTGTGTTCTACTGAAGATAGAGGAAGTGTGTTCTACTGAAGGTAGAGGAACTGTGTTCTACTGAAGATAGAGGAAGTGTGTTCTACTGAAGATAGAGGAAGTGTGTTCTACTGAAGGTAGAGGTAGTGTGTTCTACTGTAGATAGAGGAACTGTGTTCAGAGAGAAACTGATCTTGTGACTTGTAGATTGCGAGTCGAGTGCTTTAACCACCAGGCGAAGAAAAGAAAATGAAGTTGCAGTAACTTAGACTAGAATGTGTGTGTACCATTACTAGCATGCTTTAACTCAGATGAGATATTATGTATACTGTTATTAGCATGCTTTAACTCAGATGAGAAGTGATGTGTACCATCAAGTGATGACGAGAAAACCAACTTGTAGAGAAATGTGTATGTAAAAACGGTTGTTTGGGTTAAGAGAATTTTTTTGTAGAGGAGCGAACGTTTCGACCTCCTTCGGTCATCGTCAGGTTCACAAAGAAAGAAAGAGGTAACTGACCAATAGCTGACCACATATTTGTAGGAGGTTGTGTGACTGGATGTAGGAATGTAGAGAGCGTGCTTAGATGTTTGATTATATTTATTAATATAGGTATAAAGGCTTTCCTTTGTATTGGTTTATTTTGGGTTTGAGTAATTGTATTAGTAAGGCTTCTGTAATTTTCCCTTTGTTTATGTTTGTTTCTTTATTTGGTATTTGAGTGTTTTCTATGGTTATGTCGCGTTTATTTGACTTGCATGTTCAAAAACGTGTGATGGTGAACTTTTGTGTTCTTTGAATCTGGTTTTCAATTTTCTACTTGTTTCTCCAATACAGAAGTCGTGGCAGTTATCACATTGTATTTTATAAATAATGTTGGTGTCGTGTTTGTCAGTGTAGATTTTACATAGTATAGACCTCAGTTTTGTGCCTGGTTTTTGAATAAATTTGGTATTAACTGGAATGTCATATTTTGTTACTAGTCTTTGCCAAATGTTGGTTATTTTTCTGCTGATGTCAGGAATATATGGTATGCAGCGGAATATGGTTTCGTGATTTTTTGATTCGTGAGATATATTTACTTTTGTTAGTTGATTTTACTTTCTGTCTAGGTGTGTGCGTATAATGTTTTCTACGGTTTGTGGAGGAAACTTATTAATGCTGATGAAGCATTGTTTTATGTTGTCTAATTCGTCGTAAATTTTATCTGGTGAGCACAGTTTTATGGCTGTGTTTATTTAATTTCTTAGTATGTTGAGTTTTTGCTTTATTTCATGTGCTGAGTTCCAAGGAATGCACCGTCCAGTGTGTGTGATTTTTCGGTGGATTTCAGATGGATTCCCAGATGAGAAGTGATGTGTACCACTATTAGCATGCTTTAATTCAGATGGGAAGTGATTTGCACCATTATTAGCATGCTTTAACTTAGATGAGAAGTGATGTGTACATTACTAGCATGCTTTAACTCGATTAGATATGATGTGTACCATTATTAGCATGCTTTAACTCAGATGAGAAGTGATGTGTACCATACATCACATACGCCAAATTATGAGTAAATACATCCACACGAAGAAGTAGAAGATGTCGTTGTTGTTATTACTTTTTCCTTTGTCATCAAAGGAATATCTTAAATAACTGTTTGTCTATACTCTAAGTTTTGCATTCCCAAAGAAACAAGACAATCCAAGAAGGAGGAATGATGTAGATACAATGGTTAAAACATCCTGATATTCTAGATCCAATAGTACTTCAAACCCCTGGTAACGAGGTTGTCTATGCACTTGTATGTATAATTATTTGTAAAATATTTGACAATTCTTCTCTAGAAGCATATAAAACTTTCATTATCATTGAAGAATTGGATGTTTGATAAGAAATCTAACTAAACAGCACGAACCTAAACGCACTGCAGGAAAACAAAGCCGAAAAATATTTAATTATCTGATATACGTGAGAAGTAATAACTTATTACCGTATTCTTCAGTCCTTTGTTTTGTTTGTATATTTGTGCGAAGTTACACGAGGGCATCTCACTAGTTGTTCTTATTTCTGAAATGATAAATTAGAGGGAGGTCGCTGGACAAGTGATCTCACGTCCAACCCTTGCGCAGCTCAACACAAACAACGAGATTTAATTGGTTTTCTTTTAACAGAGACACAGCCCAAGAATGTGAAATGAGATTTTATTTTTGTAGCAACAGCTTAACGTAAACCATCAAGCCCAATTCGATGATAAATACAGAATAAAATTAGTTGCTATCTAAACTGTTAATATAGATCACTCTTAGAATACGTTTCTAGAAATACACACAGCATTCCTTTGAACTTTATATGAAATTACCATATGAAGGCTTATGCTGATTGTTTTGTTTGTTTGTTTTTGAATTTCGCGCAAAGCTACACGAGGGCTATCAGCGCTAGTCGTCACCGCCCACCGCCAACTCTTTGGCTACTCTTTTACTAACAAATAGTGGGATTCACTGTCACTTTATAACGCCCCAACGGTTGAGAGGATGAGCATGTTTGGTGTGAGTGGAATTGGAACCCGTGACCCTAAGATTGCGAGTCAAGCGCCTTAACCACCTGGCTATGCCGGGCCTGGCTTATGTTAATCTTATGGTATTTGAGATAACCTTTCGATAGTATGTTTATGGTCGACATTTATATTTGTGATCAAATTATAAGGTATTTTATTTAACATATAAAGACATTGTTTATGGTTATTACAAACGCACAAGGAATATATTAGTAATTTTTGGACAGGAAAGCTGAGGTGAGATCTGCGAGTAAAGTGACGTTGATTCTTAGATTTCGATATTTTCATTAAATTGATTGAAAGACATATAAAAAGGTATATCTAGTATATATAGCACTTTAAGTAGACGTATTTAAACTTTTAGGGTTACCGCGCTATTCATAACATCAGATCTTTCGAACCTAAGGCCGTCAAGATACTTATTACAACAGTGTTGATAGAGCCAACGTTTTGTCCATAAATGGGCTTCAAAGAAAACACGTTAATTAAATGTCAGAACTATAACAGCCCTTCAGGCTTGTTCTATAAATCTATCTGCTCCATCGTAACCGTCAACCAATGGAAATATAGTAGGCGTTGCCTATAATATCATTTAGATGCCACGTATTAACCTTTCCCATATACGGTTCTTTGTTATTGTATTACCTTGTCTTTTCTCACAGCTCGTGCGAAGAGATACAACATTTTGACGTGACAGACAGATAGATTATTAGATAGAGTCAAATATTAATTGCATGAAGTGCGGAAACTGCATAACTTTGAAACGTGAAAAGCCATTGTTATATATGAAACTTGGGCTGACTTATTATTGCCACTCACTGCATTTTATATTTTGTACCAACGTTCTACAAATAATGGCTAGGTCGGTTTTAGATCATACATTTTGACAACTTTTTATAAATCCTCTGTTTTGCAGGACCTCAACTTCAAAGATTATATTAAGCAATCCAAAAGCGAAAAGGTTTGTCGGGACTTTACCGGTAAAATTTTATATGCATGTGGTCTAGAATTTTCTGCTGCTCTGCTCATAAAAAAAAAACCCCATCAATTTCGAACTTTATCATCAAATTCTTGTTGATAATAAAACCACGAGATATGCATAGCTTCATCACAATAGTCGGAAGGTCTACTTTTGTAAGCTTAACCTCCAATTTCCAAATGAGGTTATTACTACAAATCGACTTCGAGAGTGGTTTATGAGTCTTTCTGTCTTAAACTGCGCGAATTTTTTCAACTTCTGTTGAGAACGCTGAATTTCTCTTTCATTAAAATGATTTTTTTTTGTTTATAATACAAAATCATTTTATATAGATGGCAGTAACATATCTTCCAGATATTAGGCATAAACGTATGCTGACACACTAGTATATAAGCACAAGGTAATTGTTCTTAACCCTCTGTATTAAGTCTGTACAATAAATGTGACCATAAAACGTTATTAAAATAATTTGTATTAATTGATGAGAAGATCACCAGGAAACCATTGAAGTGAATATAAAAGTTGAACTATTCATATTTGCTTTATTTACTTATTTATTTTCATATGATATCATATGGTTCTCTCACAGTAATCGGCCCACGCTAGCACAGCGGTATGTCTTCGGATTTACAACGCTAAAATCAGGAGTTTAATTACCCTAGCTGGGCTCAGCAGATAGCCCGATGTGGTTTTGCTATAAGGAAACATAAACACACTCAAAGTCATCGATACCGATAATGGTTGTTGGTTGATTATTTTATTATGTTTTAGTCTTTTCAACGAAGACTCGCATCTCAATTTCGTTATTACAAATTTTATATAGAGGTTCGATACCTATAGAATTTTCTTACTTTTCTATATGTGCGGATTGAAAACTGTCACCGTGTTCCTTTTAATAGACTACGAACAAATACTCTTAAAATGTACAATAAAAAGTCAGCGGTGTGTCTGCGTACTAACAACGCTAAAAACCGGGTTTCGATACCCGCGGGGTTCAGAGCACAGATAGTCCATTGTGTAGCTTTGTGCTTAATACAAAACAAACAAAGTACAATAAAAATATGGAAGTGTTAAACCTTTATTTCATAATATTGATACCTGTTGTAGTCTGTTTGTTTTTTTAAATTATAAATAAAAATATATTTTAGGACTATATGTTTATTAAACAGTATTTAGTACCTTTAAAAAGGCCAAACGAAATATTAAAAACAACAAGAGCACTGAATGGGATATGGCGACCGGTGCCTCGTGCCTTGCTTTGTTACTTGATATCTTCACGTGAAACAATAGTTAAATCGTACTGGTATTATTGTAACAAATCCTATACCGGTATCAAATAGGGATATGTGAAATAACTTTTAATATAAAATAGTGTTGGGGGTGGTCCAGCATCGCCAGGTAGTTAGAGCTCTGCGTTCGCATTCTGTGGGTCGCGGGTTCGAATCTCCGTCACACCAAACATTCTCCCTCTTCTATCTGTGGGATCGTTATAATGTTACGTCAGTAAAGAATTCGCTCAAGAATTAGCGGTGGGTGATGTTATTATCTGTTTTCCATCTAGGTTTACATTGCTAAATTAGGAACGGCTAACGTAGATAGCCCGCGTGTAGCTTTGCGCGAAATTTATAAACAAACAAATCAAAGCTACACCACGTGCTATGTACACAGTGAATATCGAAATCCAGCTTTTAGTGTTATAAGTCTACAGAATTACTGTTGAACCATTGATGTGTATGTCAAATAAGGCTGGTGTCACAGAGGCAAATTAAAGTTTTTAAGTTTCAGTTTTGTAGTCCTTTAACATTAAAAACATTTAGATAGTAATAATATAGTTACAATTAACTTATTCATTTTGTTACACTGTCGAGAACGCTTCCAAGCTCCTTTTGTGGTAAAATTCAACAATATACGTCGTCGCTTAGTAAGATAACTATCGCCTGATTGGTCTTAAGCCAACTATGGTTTTAATGTTGAATTAGTACTAGAAATGCACGACCGCATACAGCAAAATGTCATTTTTATTTGATTAGACACTGAACATTTTGTTCTACAGCTTCTATAGAATTATTAATTAAAACACAAAACAAAACAGACAATACAAAGCTTCAAACATTGAGTGTCTAATTAAATTAAAATAACATTTCGGTTTTATCAGGTCGTTTATTTCTAGCATTTTAATCAAAATGTGCTACAGAGTTTATGATAAATGTTCAATATTCATGTTGATTTGTTAGAAACGTTTGTTTTCGTTCTTTAGTTTTGGGCCCGGCATGGCCAAGCGTCTTAAGGCGTTCGACTCGTAATCCGAGGGTCGCGAGTTCGAATCTCCATAACACTAAACATAGTCGCCCTATCAGTGGTTGGAGCGTTATAATGTGACGGTCAACCCCATTATTCGTTGGTAAAAGAGTAGCCTAAGAGTTGGCAGTGGGTGGTGATGATTACCTGCCTTCTCTCTAGTCATACACTACTAAATTAGGGACGGCTAGCCCAGATGGTCCTCGTGTAGCTTTGTGCGAAATTCAAACAAAGTAACTAAAATTTTTAAACAGATTTAAGTGGTAAATAAATGTTAACTAATAAATATTATTTTGGTATTTATACGTTATCTACTTGGCCATAACACATAAAGAAACATAGACTTCATTACAACCAAATATTTTAAATCCTCGATACGTTCGAAAGAGTTACAAATTTTGCCAGAATATCCGCACTACGTTTTTCGTTTCCTGACCTAGCATACAGTAAAAGGGCTGAAGAGTACCATTTAAGTCTCTTTCATTGGGCACATGGACTTTTGTTTACAATATTATTTCATTTTCTACATAGTCTTTTTTTTTAAATGTGGTGATTAATTGACTACTCCTAGATTCATGAAATACGTTAAAGTAGCTACATTTTGGAGGTGCAGATGTATTTATTTTAGTTAATGTCTATAAACTTCATTAATTATTCAACAAATCTTTCCCGTCTCATTTGACGGACATTTATATTAGTACTTTCATATCGATGTTAAGTGTCTTCTTTTTTCAGCTGCGGCAAATAGGCTCATAGAATGGCTACGATTTGTTGTTTTTCAAGTAAAAATGCCCCCCCCCTCCTTCAGTGGCTCAGCGGTATGTCTGCGAACTTACAACGCTAAAAACAGGGTTTCGATAAACGTGGTGGGCAGAGCACAGATAGCCCATTGTGTAGCTTTGTGCTTAATTCAAAAAACAACAGCATCAGGTACAAATTTTAGCTCATAGCTTCGCCATCTCTTGACTGATTTGAGATATAACTACAGTTTTGAACTGGGGATGGGGTGTTAAACTCTTTCGATTGGTGTATTTGATCTCATGGGTTAATTTACTCTAGTCCTGTTTAAAAGAATTTCAGTTTGGGGGTAGATGGAAAGATATACTGATGATTACTAAAATTGAATCGGGTATACGCGAGCCCAAGTTTGGTATTGTTGGTGCACACAAAAAAAGAAACTAATAAAAAAGGTATATTGGATTGATTTACTCTAAGTCTGTCCAATAGTTTCAAATGCTGCGAGTACTGAGAATTCCTTCTGAAGTATGAAATTATAAGACCCCCAACCAGAATGTGTCAACTCTATCAAAATTCAGTTTTATACATTACTATTATGGCAACCGAAATAATGAATAAATTAGCATTTTCTGGTGATTGGTTTTTGTTCTTTTAATTTCGCGCAAAGCTACACTAGCTACATCTGCGCTATCCCTCCCTAATTTAGCTGTGTAAGGAGAGAGGGAAGGTAGCTAGTCATCACCACCCACCGCCAGCTGTTAGGCTACTCTTTTACCAACGAATAGTAGGATTGAGTGTCACATAATAACGTTCCCATGCCTAAAAGAGCCAAAATGTTTGGTGTGACGGGGATTCGAACCTATAACCCTCAAATTACGAGCCGCGTGCCCTAACCACCTAGCCATCTCAGACCAGCGAGAAGTAACAAGTTTCTGTTTCCATAGTAAGTTAAACATGATTGTTTTCTTTGTTATAAAATGCGAAATGTTTGGTGTTGTTGTTACTACGAGAGTTTAGCAACCCATAAAGTCTTGTTTCTTTAGGAACCTTTCTATTTGTTGACCTTGAGAAAGCACATTTCCACTTAGAGGTAATTTTGTTATGGTCAATTTTTCAAATTGTCAAAATCTTTGTCTTTTCTTTTTTTTTCTGTTCATAAAAACGCATTAAATTCTATTTTTATCCTCTCAAGGCTTGAGTAAAAGTTTGGTTCTATGTCATAGGAGAGGAAAACGTTTTAAATCTGGAGGAACACAACTCTTAACCGGCACTTTTTAGAATTTGTTCTGATATGCCAAAAGAAAATTCCAATTTAAATCGAGCTAATAAAATTGCTGGCAACTAAAACCCGCCTTACATTTCTTATTCTATTCTTTTTTATCGACTTTAATATATTTTAATAATATAGAGTTTATTTTTTTAAGAGGGTCCCTCCAGGACTTGCAAAGAAAAAGGGGGCACGTGTTCCCTCGTTCAAATCACATGATAATTTTTGTGATTTAAATTCACAGCGAACATTACGATCAATGTTTCAAAGGTCAAAGTTCAAGGTCAAGATCGATACTGCTGTATATTACTATTTAATAACCACAGACTTTGGTTTGTTTGTTTTTCAATTTCGCACAAAGCTACTCGAGGACTATCTGTGCTAGCCGTTCCTAATTTAGTAGTGTAAGACTAGAGGGAAGGCAACTAGTCATCACCACTCACCGCCAATTCTTGGGTTACTCTTTTACCAACGAATAGTGAGATTGACCGTCACATTATAACGTCTCCACGGCTGAAAGGGCGAGCATGTTTGGCGCGACAGGGGATGCGAACCCGCGACCCTCAGATTACGAGTCGCACGCCTTAACACGCTTGGCCATGCCGGGCCCCACAGACTTTGGCTCAGAGTTTACAATATTTGATGTGATTTACTTTGAGGTAAGCTTCATTAGTTCTATTCATACGAGAGTAGTATTAGGTCTTTGAAATTGTTTTCTCTTGAAAAGGAAAACTAAAAATAAGATATGAGTGAGTCGTTTGAGATCATTGAGAGACTTGATATAATGATAAGAATGGTAAGAGGAGGAGACACAAGGTAGGAACCATCTTCAGTTAACAAATCTTTATTGTTCTAACAACGTGGTAGCCTGCGGAAGTGGCAGAAGTAGTTAACTTAAGGGAAAATTGACAATATTTGAATCATAAGAGCTGGCGTTGAGGGTTTAGTTTAATTTACTGGCTAGGACAGCCCAGATAGGCCAAAATTTCCTTCTTGTCCTTTAATGTTATACCAGAAGAATGATAACCCTACGTTTATCTCAAGTTCCTTATCATGGTTATAAAACAACTTAAGTAATAAATAAGATCAGCTCTGTCATCACACATTCTAATTCATGAAAAATTGTATTTTAAAGTATGAAACTACAGGACATTCAATCGTTTTTCTACAAACACTTTGTTTGTCAAGAAAAACAATAAACCTTTAATATAACGCCTGTAACACTTTAGATATTTTCTTACCTGATTTTAAAAAGATTCTGATTGATCGTTTAAAAGCAACTACAAAAGAACTGTTGACAAGTTTCTTAAATAAAGTCTCATTAGCTACTCAATAAAAACGATGAATTTTTTTCACACCTCTTTACAGGAGTGTTCCATCTGCTGTAGCTTTCAGCTCTCGATTGTTGTGTGACAAGATCCCAGGCCTGACACTTGGCCAGAGACGAATTTGTTACAGAGAGCCCGATCTTCTGGTTGCTATTGGAGACGGGGTTAGAATGGGGATTCGAGAGTGTCAACGACAATTTAAGGACCACAGATGGAATTGTACTAACATAGGTAGCGACAGTGTGTTCGGTCACGTGGTGGTGGTTGGTAAGTGTTGTGGTGTTAAATTCACACGTATCACTTGTCATGTGGTTTTATTTTGGTAAGTGTTGTGATGTTAAAATTGTTTATACATATTATTGACAAGGTGGTAGTAGTTAGTAAGTATTGTGGTGTTAAAATCGTTCACACATGCCATTGGTCATGTGGAACAATAATGTTTTGGTTTACCGACTTCAGAACTAATTCAAGTAGGGTTAGGAAAATTAGGGTTATTAATCATATAGTTGTGAATTTTTTATCAACAAATGTTATTTGACATGATATGAGAAGGAAAAAACTTTAGTATTCATTATATAGAATACAGAAAGTACATAAACATAATAAAAAAGATCTTTATAATAAATAGAAACTGAAAAATAACGCAGAAAACATAATGAAATTTTGATTTTATAAAGATACAGAAACGCAAATATCTGCAATAACAACTTGGCTGCATAGCACAGTTAATAAATTAGATAATTATTGTTAATAATATTGTTAAAACCCCTGATTTTTAGCGTTGACTTACAGAGGGATCATTCTGTTAATGAGGTAAAGATGAAACAAAATTCTTTATTTCATTTTAATTATTGGTTTATATTGTAGGTAATTTCAGAAAAATTCATTCAGAAGTTCTTAAGTTTTAACGCTATCATTTGTTCTCCTAACTAAACGAGATACCGGTTTGGAAATGATACATACTTATCTTAAGGTTGTAATGTAATTGCACCTGTAATACTAAAAGGGCGAGTCTATGTGTGACCGCCAGAGCTCCAAGAGGAAAAACTAAGAAACCTGAAAATTTCCATGCATACTGAGCGAATACTATTGTTTATCCACCTGTAACTGAGCGCATGTTTTTTGTGAGGTAAGCAAGCGAAAAAGCACATAGAAAAGAATATATGATCGCCACAGCTCCAAGAACAACAAAAACAAAAATAAAAAACCGAAAACCAACTAGAAATCTGAAATTTTGCACATATACGAAGTGGACCCTGAGGGTGAGCACCTGGGTGATATTAATTAGCCACGTGCGCGCGCATATTTTTTGTGAGGTAAGCAACTGAGAAACCACAAAGAAAAGGAATGTGACCACCATATCTCCAAGAAGAAAGAACCTGGAAACCTCAAATTTTGCACCCATACTAATTAGACCCTAAAAATGTGCACCTGAGTATTGCTTATCTTTATCACGTGCGTGCGAGCACGCGTGTACACATTTTTTTTAATGAGGTAAGCTAGTAAAAAAAACACATAGAAAAGAAGCGGTTCATTATATAACGAATGTAAATCCCAGACAGACAGACACGCACGTGTATGTTGCAAGCACAAAATAAAATGTATGAACTACAAATTAAAAAACAGTTATATTTTCTGCCTGTTTGTGATTTGTATCTATAACATGTAACATAAAGAACCACTTATTTAATTACTATCTTAAAATAATTATAATAATATTATTATAGACAGTCTATTTGTTTGTCTGTGATTTATTTAGGAAAATCTAATCTTAAACATAATAACAATAACAAAAAATGTGACAGACATTTGTAATGTCAAATATAAATGTGAAATCTTAATGTAATGATAAAGTTTTTTAATAATTAATATCTCTTAATTTGCTGTACTTTTTTTCACCTTTTTTATGTTTCTGGAGAAAAAAATATTTTTTTTCTACTCTTCTCCTGTGCTTGAACAGGTTCAAAATGGACACACTGTGTGTGTTTGTTTTCTTATAGTAAAGCCACATTGGGCTATTTGCTGAGTCCACCAAGGGAAATCGAACCCTTGATCCCAGCGTTGTAAATCTGTATACTTACCGCTGTACTTGCAGGGAACAGACACACTGACATAGTAATCTACTCCCCCGCTGGTGGAGCGGCAAGTCTACTGATTTACAACGCTAAAATCAGGGGCTCGATTCCCCTCGGTGAACTCAGCAGATAGCCCAATGTGGCTTTGCTGTAAGAAAAACACACACACACACACACACACACATATCATCTGAAAAATATCAACCTCATATCCAGATCTTGTTGTTGTTTTTTGAATTAAGCACAAAGCTACTCAATGGGCTATCTGTGCTCTGCCCACCACGGGTATCGAAACCCGGTTTTTAGCGCTGTAAGTCCGCATACATACCGCTGAGCCACTGGGAGGCTTATCCAGATCTGAACCGGAGACGTTCAGTCGTAGTAAGCGGCTCGGCATGGCCAGGTTGTTAAGGCATTCGACTCGTAACCTAAAGGTCGCGGGTTCGAATCCCAGTCACACCAAACATGCTCGTCCTTTCAGCAGTGGGAGCGTTACAAAGTGATGACCAATCCCACTTTTCGTTGGTAAAAGAGTAGACCAAGAGTGTCCGGTGGGTGCTGATGACTAACTGCCTTCCCTCTAGTCTTACACTGTTAAACTAGGGACGGCTAGCGCAGATATCCCTCGTGTAACTTTGCGCGAAATTCAGAAACAACCAAACAATATAATTGATCGCTCTGTTAGAAAACATTTCAACAGTCTAGAATTTTTTTAAATTATTTATTCTCGTACCCACATTTTAAACATTTTAAATGCATTTTTTTTATTATTTTAGCAAAACCTAAAACTCGGAAAAGAGTGTTTTTGCTTTTTAGTGTTAACAGCAGATCAGTCACTCTTTCTGCACACGCTTTGATCTTAGGCTTAGTGAAAACAGAGGTAATAAACGTTTACTAAACATTCCTTTGTTTTGAGTAACTGCTGTTTCAAGTGCCTTATTTTCTCTCAGATAATATTACTTTACCATTTTTAATCATTAGCTGCTATTCATTCCTCAGTTTTTGTTTTGTTTTCTACAGTTCTATAAATTATTTGTGTTCTCTGCCACAGAAATGAATTTTTGCATTTCTACGCACAACGAGATTACCTTCTGCCTTCCCTAATTTTAACTGATGGAAATATCTTATGGTATCATATGAATTTCGAACGCAGCTTCATATCTCCGAAATCTAGATTCGGTTGTTTTTGTTTGGTTATTTAGAACAAAGTCACACTGGGTTATCTACAATGTCCAACGCTGGGAATCGAATCCCGGATCTTAGTGTTGTAAGTCTGTAGACTTACCGTCTTCCCATCGGGGAAGTCGAAATCTGGAGTTTTAACACAAAAACACGCTCCTCTGGAATCTTTCTTGGGTGAGTTTTGGGATATTAATAAATCCGCAATATGCCAAATGAGCGATAACTTATTTGAAGATTTCTAGCATTTCCTTTGTACATACATTTATCTATATAAAATATATATCTCAGTTTTTTTGTAGATTTTCCAAACGTTTAGTAATCTTTGTTTCTGAAATGAATTTTTTTATTTATACTAAAGCTACTAATGCCATCTGATGCCGTTCCTAATAATTAACTATCGACCAGAGAGAAAGCCGTTCCTAATAATTAACTATTGACCAGAGAGAAAACAACCAGTCAATAGTACTCTGCTATCCACCATCCAAGCTAAGAAATTGACAGCTACTTTTATGACACATCTACAGCTTGAAGTGCTGAGAATATCTTGCGGTACCACACAGATTAATATTGGAGAAATTTTATAAAAAATTAAAAAGAAAAACTAAACATTTTAACTCAAGTTACTTCAATTACATTACATCTGTTTTGACACTCATAACGTGTTAAGATAGTACATGCGTGTTAGCATGCACGTGCAAATATTTAAGACCATTCACATAAGTGAGCGCCTACTTTAATACCATATTATTAAATACAAAAAAAAAAACATCGATAGCCTAGCTCTATAAAATTATCTTTTATATATTATATAGATATATAGTTTACTTAATACTCTTATCTCTCAGAGTCCATCTTTATCATTTTCTTTTATCTTTCAATCTGTATCTCAATGATAAAATCAGTCATCCCTATCCGTGATCCATCTATTCTTGGCTTTCATCAGTAATTAAAACACACCTACCATCCAGAACGACGTAGTACTTATTAGGCTTAGCTGTTAATACTAATTTCAAATGTAAGTAGAGTTCCTTCTCTTTACTTTGGTAATTAGTTGAGATAGTACTGTCGATAGGGATCCGACTGGACGAAAATTTGACACCCAAGTAGGATGAAGGCGGTAATCTTCCAAGAACTTCGAGTTGTGGTAACGCCTAAGGATCTTCATTATCTCTCGCTCATTAACCGTTTTTTTTTCCCTCATGACTCTTAAATTATTTACAAACACAGAATACTTCATACTACTCCATTTACTCTAGCAGTCATTAATCTCACGTTTATCCTGAAAGTAACCTGTAATGAAGATTTCACGAGGCGGTTTTGGTTTGTCTGGAATTTTAGCGCAAAGCTACACGAGGGCTATCTGCGCTAGCCGGCCTTAATTTTGCAGTGTAAGACTAGAGGGAAGACAGGTAGTTATTACCACCCATCTCAAACTCTTGGGCCACTCTTTTATCAACGAATAATGGGATTAACTGTAACTTTATAACGTCCCCACGGCTGAAAGGGCGAGCATGTTTGGTGTGACGGGGATTCGAACCCGCGACTCTCAGATTACGAGTCGAGTGCCTTGACCACCTGGTCATGTCAGGCCTAACACCAGATTGGAAAAAAGTTTTCTTTGCGTTATTTTGTTCTTGTTGTTTCTTTCTGTGCGAGGGTAGAAAAATATAATCGTTTTCCTTATTTAACTCCTAACTGAAGTAATATAAACAATATAATTATATTTTCTGCTGTTTCAAACCGCTAAATATCTGTTATCAGTTTTAGCAGGATGGTGTTTTTCGATCAAACAGCATAACTGGCATTTTGATTAATTTTTAAAACTTTAATATTTGTGGTGTATATTCGTGTAACACCCGCACCTTACAATATTCTAACGCCAAATATATTTTGAGACTGATCAGTTCACCTATTAAACGTTACACTGGGATTTTCTTTACGTTACAGTTTGATAAATGTGGCTGTGAAAGCACAATCTTTAATTAAGTAGCAAAAATCATGATCAGACGAGAAGTTTAATCTTAAAATCTGTGGTTGAATAATTAGTCAATGTAAGAAGTCGATAACAGATTTTAATCTATCCTAAAGGCCACGTACAAAAAACAAAGATTTTATCGAACAGACATTACAGGTTAGCAGCCTTGACGGAAACTTCCAGTATTATGAGCACATCATAGTTTAAGGAATGAGTTGTTTGTTTTTCGGGCCAATCATGCACCCTGTAATTATAAAGGGGAATCATTCAACCAAACAGAATGAAAGGAAGTATTATGGGGCTATAATTAATGAACAAAGTTATGTGGTTTCGATAAACATAGGAATAATTATTATGAAGTTGAGTATGTCCTTATTTTATCAATGGCTTTTGTAACCTAATAGTTAGGGACACTAGTCTCTCAAGCTGTTGGTCGCGGTTTCGAATCCCACTATTCGCTGAGGAAGAGTATCCCAAGATTTTGCGGTGGGTGATTTTGTCTTCAATCTTCCACCCTCTACAATGGCTCAGTAATAAATATGAAAAATCAGTATTATAGAATAAAATAAAGGTTTATTACACACTTCGTACCACATAGCATAAAATCGATTAAACTCTAGCTATTACCACATAAAGTTAAAGAAGAGGGATAATTAATTAATTAATTTAAAACTAGAAATGCAAATTCAAAAAGATAAATTGATTGTTTAACTTGAAAGAAATACAGTGTTAAAGTACAGATTCTGATCTAGCTACATTTCACAGATGACACAAGACATTCCCCTGTTGCCTTAAGACACCGAGAAACACACCACAGAATGCACCTAATTCTGAGGAACTTTCCTACACCCTCACAAAATCTGTGAGGGTGGAGGGAGACTATGGATAAGATAGAAAACATTACTAGTAATACAGATTTTTAAATAAATTATAGACATATAAAAGTGGTGTAAACCTATCACAGATATCAAAAAGTGTAATTGGGCGAGTCTTGTTGTACAATATTTCATAAGTGTTTGATGTGAAAAATTCTGGGATACTTCTTGTCGCTAAAGAAGAATGTGCAAACCTTGATATATATCAGATTGGAGCGAGGTTAGGAGCCTGACAATACCTGGTGGTCACGGTGCTCGGTTCGTTGGTAAGGAGTTTGTAGGAAATTTGTAAAAACAAACAAGCAGTTTACTAAAATCTATTGCATGCCAGACCAAAGTCATCAGATTTGTATTTCCGACCAAAAGAAAAAAATATCGTTGTAATGTAACTTATTTCAAGTTTGGTGGAAACCGATTTGGTTCAATTAATAAATAATTCTACTCATAAAATGTTTCATATTTTTCCTGTTCGCAATTTCTGAAATATCCTGTTTATAAAAAAAAATCTTACAAGTAGAAATGAAATAAAACTGAACAAAGAATTATTAGTTAAGTGTGAACCAGTTCTATGCTGGGCTGTGATTGGAGTAGAAATTTCAAATTTTCGTCACTAATTTCCAGATTATATTAGTAATCAATCAATTATTAATGTATAAATAAACAAATGGATTTTTCTGAGCCCTCGGTGGTATAGCAGTGAGGATGTAGGTTTATAAGGCTAAACATCTGGTTTCGATACCAGTGGTAGGCACAGCAGAGAGTTAATTGTACAGCTTTATGCTTAACTACAAACAAACATTTTATTTAAAACGTAATTGTTTTATAATTATTCAGATCCTCCTGAACTAGTAAGTGTTTTAATTAAATAAATACGTGGTAATTCAGTTTATTAATATTTATGTAACCGGAGTCTTCAAGAAATTCTTGTTCATAGAAGAAAAGACATCAACAGAAGACATGAAATGAAAAATTGTTTTTTACAAGTAGTGACTTAATGGTATCTCTGCAGACTTGTAACGTTAAAATTCGAGTTCCGATATACATGGTGGGCACAACATAAATAGCCCACTGTTCAGTTGTGTGCTTAACACCAAACAAACAAAAGGCTTCATCCATTCTACAGTAATCACAGTTCACTGTTGGGACAACTTGATGGTTTTTCTTACATATATTTTCTTTTAATGTTTCTTGTTTACTTAAATATGCTCCCTTGTGTTACAACGGCATGTCTGCGGACTTTCAACGCTAGAAACCGGGTTTCGATACCCGTTGTGGGCAGAGTACAGATAGCCCATTGTGTAGCTTTGTGTTAAATTACAAACAAACCAAACTAATTTTTTTACCAAAATATTTGTGTTTTTTGTCATAAATCTTGCGCAAACTCCAAAAATAACGCTATTTGCGCATAGCCGTCCCTAATGTTTGAAATGGTACACTGGAAGGAAAGTAGCTACCTAACCAAAAGCATAACTTATATAACATATTCACAGTCCCAGAGGGTGAGAAGCACTTTATTTTCCTTTTTTTTTCTTGGCAACTAGACAATAAGCATGAGACTAAATACGATATACGGCGATAGTTCTGAAAGTTCTCTTTAAATCCAGTATTTTAACGTATCTATGTGTACGTCATGCTCGAATGCGTTTTAAATATCTTTAGATGTTTAACAATAACAACAACTTCGATATAAAGTTTAATTTAAAAATTACTCTCTTTCTTTGTTGTGTGTTTTTTATATTTGTCAGGTAGTAGAGAGGCAGCCTATATCTATGCAATCAGTTCAGCCGGTGTCACGTATGCGGTGACGGACGCGTGCAGCCGAGGTACCATCAGGCAGTGCGGATGTGACGAAAGCAAAAAAAGCGTCAGTTCCAGAGATGACTGGAAGTGGGGCGGTTGTTCCGCCGACGTGAGATACGGCACGAGAATCTCCCGGAAGTTCATGAATTCGCGAGAAATCGAAAAAGATAGTCGCTCGTTGATGAATTTACATAATAACAAAGCTGGTCGAAAGGTAAGAACCCGGAGCTCTGCAGAAATTACTGGAAAATAAATAATATATATATATATATACACCTTTAAAAATAATTTCAATAGAAATGTGTAAAATATAAAGAAAACGTATATATCTCACACTAGATGGCAATAGTGTATACTTTGTCGAAAACAGGGAAAGCTGTATTTCTTTCGGTAAAAAAAACAAAAAAACTCTAGAAACGTAATAAGGAAACCATTATTAAAGACTTCCATAGTACAAAAATAACGATTTTGTACAGTTTTATTTAAATCACACATTTTTATTGAGACGTGAAACTCGAGCTCACCGATACGTTAACTATTTTCACATCACCTATTCCAAAATCTGAGCTTTATTTGAAAGACATTAACCTATGAAACTTGAGTTTCTCAATGCACTTGCTTCTACATCACGTGATGCAAATCTAAGCTGAGCAAAATACAGAAAACTGTGAGCGTTGATTCAAACACAGTTCTGATTCTATGTCAAAGTCTACACAACACTTGAATAAACTAATTAATATGTAAACAGTAAAAATGATTAAAATGCCACTGTCAGGCTGTTAATACATCTGTTGAAGTTCGAAAAAATGTAATGTTTGTTTGAGAAACAGGTGAAATTATTAATTTGATGTCTGCTTTCTTAACGTCTTACATAATTAATCCTAAAACCGTTACTCACAAAATTCTTGGCCTGGCATGGCCAGGCGCGTAAGGCGTGAGACTCGTAATCTGAGGGTCGCGGGTTCGAATCCCCATCACATCAAACATGCTCGCCCTTTCAGCCGTGGGGGCGTTATAATGGTACGGCCACTCTGACTATTCGTTAGTAAAAGAGTAGCCCAAGATTTAGCGGTAGGTGGTGATGACTATCAGCTTTCCCTCCTGTCTTATACTGCGAAATTAGAAACGGCTAGCGCAGATAGCCCTCGTGTAGCCTTGCGCGAAATTCAAAACAATCACAAAATACTTAGAGACTTAAGCCAGTAAAATCAAGTCAGATGTAAAGTTAAATATTTTAACTGTATTTTATTCTACCACTACCAACCATTGGCACGCGGAACAACAACGAACACACAATGCTAGAAATCTGGTTTAGATAACGGTGATAAGCAAATCATAGATAGCTCACTGTATAGTATTGTGCTTAACTACAAAGCAACAATTTTAACCCTAACTGTATCTATCTACATTTTCACAAGACTGTTAGTGAATTATTCAACAAAATTTTAACCCTAACTGTATCTATCTACATTTTCACAAGACTGTTAGTGAATTATTCAACAAAATGTTTACCCTAACTGTATCTATCTACATTTTCACAAGACTGTTAGTGAATTGTTCAACAACAATTTTAACCCTAACTGTATCTATCTACATTTTCACAAGACTGTTAGTGAATTGTTCAACAACAATTTTAACCCTAACTGTATCTATCTACATTTTTACAAGACTGTTAGTGAATTATTCAACAAAAGTTTAACCCTAACTGTATCTATCTACATTTTCACAAGACTATTATTGAATTATTCAACAAAATTTTAACCTTAACTGTATCTATCTACATTTTTACAAGACTGTTAGTGAATTGTTCAACAGTCATCTTTGTCAGTTTTCTGTTAATACTTGATTTTTACGTGAATTATAAGAGTAATTTCTATCATTTTAAACACCCCTAGTGGCTCAGCGGTATGTCTGCGGACTAACAACACTAAAAACCGGGTTTCGATACCCGTGGTGGGCAGAGCACAGATAGCACATTGTGTAGCTTTGTGCTTAATTCAAAACAATAACAACAACATCATTGTAAATACTATCAAGAACGCCACCCCTCGGGATAGTTATAACTGATAGCTCCAGCGGTCTTTTCTAAAATTTTCTGACAGTTTTACAACAATGAGTTTTAACTTGACATTCAGTAATATTCACCATCCATGAAAAAATGGATTTATTAGAATTTCATTTTTGAGATGAGCTATTATCATAGTATTAAAACACAAAGTAGGTTTCACTGAAGTATTTCTTTGTAGACGTAGTTATCAATGGCTGTTGCCACACTCATGAGATTTTCACTATAGAAAAACAAATAATTTTTTAAAAGTTTCTTTCTTGACTGTTTTATATTTGAAACTTACTCCTTTTGTTGTAAATTTCAAACTTAATTATTTTGGTTTGTAGCTTTTATTGGTTAGATCTGAAACATATCATTGTTGCGGAAACTTCAACTGTTTTATTTATTCTTTAGCAATAAAAATATTGCTTAATTATACAAATATTACTTAGTTATTATTGTTACCTGTAACTTCTGATATTCAAGGTTTGGACATATACATCACAAGCTCTATTATAATAATTGTTTGTTTGAATTTCGCGCAAAGCTACACGAGGGCTATCTGCGCTAGCCGTCCCTAATTTAGCAGCGGAAGGCACCTAGGCGTCACAACCCACCAGCAACTGTTAGGATACTCTTTTACCAACGAATAATGGGATTGACCGTCACATTATAATGCCCCCACGGTTGAAAGAGCGAGCATGTTTGGTGTGAGGGGGATTCGAACCCGCGATCATCAGATTACGAGTCGAGTACCTTAACCACCTGGCCAGGCCGGGCCCCACCAAAATAAGATTCCTTTTATTATTCAAATACGTGACCCCAAAGTTAATTGTTTCTACTTCGTATAGCATATACACCAGTATTGCTCTTATTTCTGACATAATAAACGGATCATAAGATATACATATACACTTTTACATGTTTTATAAGTATTGTGCATTAATCCAAACACTTATGAATAATTGTGGAAATGAATAATTTTACAGGAATGATTAACGTGTGCATTTTATGTGGTTTTTAATAGTTTGCTTTTTACTGCTTGATTATAATTAACTTATTTATTAACAAACGAGTTGTTGTTTAGATCCAATACAGGTCTAGTTTGATGCCACCGGAGTTTTAACACAGATGAAATAAGCATTCTCTGGCTTCTTGAAGAAGTTTTAAGTCTAAACAATAGGCGTAAATTTACTTTGTAGTCGTTAAATCAATCTGGTTGAAGCGTTTTAGAATTGGAATTGGTAATGTTAGTATAAATTCCTCAAACACCCATGAGTTCTAAAAAAAGATCCCAAATGTCTAGGACTTTAATGGTTCCGTAATTGGAGTTTTCACCAAAGAATAATGTTTTTAATAATTAATGTACTGGAATTTTAGTGCTTTTATTTATCGGCAAGGCCAAGAAAATCAAGACAAAGTGGCTCAATTACCCTTTCACTCGGAAAATAATTGGATAATTGGAGCTTGGTACATTGGAATTTCATGACGTTTAGGGATAATTTTGTGGAGGTTAAATAAAAAAATATCATTCATAACTTGTCAAACGGGTTCTTATTATAAACGTTTCTAAATAGAGTAAGGAAGCGCCAGAACAGAGAAGGAACTTATCACGTTTCAGGTAAAAGATTGAGAACCAATAAGCGCTTATGCTTTGCAAATTATAAACTGTCCCACCCAAGTGTTTGGATTATCATTACATCTTATTTTGAACTTCAAGCCTGGTGTTAAAACACATGAGTTTAACGTTTCAATAAGTGTTAAAATATCAATTGTTTTAGATACACATGTTTTAAAATATAATATTATGTTTTCCTTCCCACACTTTTAATTCCTTCAACAAAGAGTGACATCACTGAATAGTGTTTTAAAAGGGTTTTTTTAAAGTTTATTAAAGCGTTTTCCAATTCAATTGTTGATAAAAACAGAACACGTTGGTTACCATATTCAACAGTGTGTATTTATGAGCCAAATCTGTCATAATCAACAATGGATTTCAATTTTCCCCCCGCTAGTACAGCGGTATGTCTCCGGATTTACAACGCTAAAATCAGGGGTTCGATTCCCCTCGGTGGGCTGAGTAGAAAACCTTTTGTGGCTTTGCTATACGAAAAACACACACATTTAATATCTGTTGGGGCCTGGCATGGCCCTGCGCGTTAAAGCGTGCGCTTCGCAATCTGAGGGTCGCGGGTTCGCGCCCGAGTCGCGCCAAACATGCTCGCCCTCCCAGTCGTGGGGGCGTTATAATGTGACGGTCAATCCCACTATTCGTTGGTAAAAGAGTAGCCCAAGAGTTGGCGGTGGGTGGTGATGACTAGCTGCCTTCCCTCTAGTTTTACACTGCTAAATTAGGGACGGCTAGCACAGATAGCCCTCGTGTAGCTTTGTGCAAAATTCCAAAACAATAACAATAACGAGGATTTCAATTCAATATCGATGTAGAATCAATGTTCAGCTCTCAAAATGTTCTTCGAAAACAACAACAACCAATAAATGAACGCGGAATTTTGGGCTGTCCATGGAATTATCGACCATCTTAGATATATTATTATTTGTTCAGTTTCCAGTAATACTAGTTCTCGATAGTGAATTCCAGTTATAAAAGATGGAGTTCATATGATCAGTCCTATTGAGCAAATGGAATAGATAACTATTTCATTCCATTTTTTTCTAAAATTTGGCTGAACAATAGTTTATGTTTATTTTGGAAAATTATGAGTTGTGTTCCTTCATCACGTACAAAAAGGGATGCAAATCACATTGTACCTGCAATTCCTTCTCTGTGCATATTATATAAAATAACTTTACACCATCTGACTTCCTGAACTGCAAGAAGACCCTTTTCTTTTCTCTTAACCAAGATGAGTAAATGAGTGTTATTTTCATGACATGTTTCTTTATTTTTCTCTTTCTTTTTACAGGCTGTCAAAAGAAACATGTTGACTGATTGTAAATGTCATGGCGTTTCGGGTTCTTGTACCATTCGAACTTGCTGGAAGACACTGTCCTCATTTGCACGTATCGGAGACTTTTTAATGAAGAAGTACCATACAGCAAAAAAGGTACTTCCTTTCTGGAACCAGAAAGCAAGGCCATCGATGCCCACCCATCTTCGTGTGCGCATATCTAATCAACCAAATTACAAGCCAAGATCCAGAGATCTCGTGTATTTACAACGTTCCCCTAATTACTGTGAAATAAACTTGTCGCTCGGTTCACCTGGAACGAAGGGGAGGCGCTGTAATCAGACTTCCAATGAAATCGGTGGTTGCGCTTTGATGTGCTGTGGCCGAGGCTACAATACCCACCAGCTCAAACGAATCTGGCAGTGCAACTGCAAATTTCAGTGGTGCTGTGACGTCAAGTGCAATATGTGCAGCGAAAAACTAGAAGTCTATACGTGTAAATAACATTGCGTATAGACTGAAAAATAACAGAGGTTTTGAAAAATGACTAGAAGCACGTCTGTGAAACCATTAAACTTGTGTACATTTGTACTGTAGCATTTGGGTATATTAACACATAGCTGTTAGAGATGATCATAACCTGAATCAATAAGAGCACTTATGATTCAAAACCCATGATTCAATGTTCAACTAAAGATATAAGAATTCATGTGGAAAAGAAGGGGAAAATAAGCTTATACGAGCTGTATATTTGATTTATTTAAATGACAAATGTTTATGCTGTTAAAACGAAGAATTATAGCTTTAACTGAATTTAATTTCCTCTAACCTACTGTAGGTGAAATTACATTTTTTTAGCTTTATTCCACATTTGTAAATGCCATATCAATTATATTTATTGAAGATATATGTTAATACATTTCATAAACCTCCGCTTACTTAATACTGTGAAACATGTATAATGGTAAGCCTACACTTAGTTTTTAAACACTGCTTATTTGTATTTATAACTAAAGGAAAAAAAAACGCAATTAAATTCTTTGTATTGTTATTCGTTTCGCGAAATAGCTAAACCTAAATTCCACACATTTTGTGAAATTACATTAAATGTATAGTAATTTCCAGAAAGTAACTCCTCACAAATTGCTCGTAACATAAAAAACTGCACTAGTATTGCGTCTGTTGGTAACCTCGATACTGCTGCCATCTACTAAGCGGCTCTTTAATTACATTTCCAGTTTTCGAAGTGGGCGGACGTATAGTAAATCCAAACAATAATAATTTCTGGTTTTCAAGCACTTTGAATGTTTTTATAACAGTTTACTTTATTTTTGATAATAGCCTTGTGAACAATAATATTTTCTGGTTTTCAAGCACTTTGGATGTTTTTATAACAGTTTACTTTATTTTTGATAATAGCCTTGTGAACAATACATAAGTCTCGTAAGTGGAAATTATAAATACTTTCCTACGCATTATTACTTTCTTTTGTCTTTAATTAAAAATTATATTGTTGTTATTATTTTTGTGAAATTTGCACTGAAACCCTAATTAGAACAAACTAAGTGTAATAGTTTGGCTTGAAAAGTATACAAAAATTATAAATAAAATAAAAGTAAGTTTATAATGGTTGTAAATACGTGTGGACGAAAACAAAAAAATATGAGATATAATTGGGTTTGTTTTCAATTCCGCGCAAACCTACGCAAGGGCTATCTGCGCCAGCGGCCCCGAATTTAGCAGTGTAACACTAGAGGGAAGGCACCTAGTCATCACCACCCACCGTCAACTCTTGGGCTACTCTTTTACCAATAAAGAGTAAGATTAACCGTCACATTATAACGCCCCTACGACTGACCTTTCAGCATGTTTGGTACGACGGGTTTTCGAACCTGCGATCCTCGAATTACGAGTCGAGTGCCCTGACCACCTGGCCATGAGATAGAAAACTTACTTCTTCTATAACTAACCTGATGTTTGCTAATCTTACAAAAATGTGTTCAAATATTTGGTAATGTTTGCAGCTGCATGCCAACACTTACAGGTAGAATGTTTCAAAATATTTTGATATAATATCACAATAAAAAATATAATTATACATATTAACACAAGTATGTAAATAACAGTCAAATCCTGGCGGCGTTTTGCTGAAATGCACTTTCTGATGTGACCTGGCATGGCCAGGTGGTTAAGGCACTCAGCTAATAATCCGTGGGTCGCGGGATCGAACCACCGTAGCACAAACATGTTCGCCCTTTGAGCCATGGTAGTGTTATAAGATTATGGTCAATCCCACCATTCGTTGGTAAAACAGGAGCTCAAGAGTTGGTGGTGGGTGATAATGACTATCTTTCTACCCTCTAGATTTACACTGCTAAATTAAGAACGGCTAGTGCAGATAGCCCTCGTATAGCTTTGCGTGAAATTCAAAACAAAACAAACCAATTTCTGTTCGAAAACTGTTCTAAATGTTTCAACTGTCTATTACTCTATTCTTTTAAATCATGTAACAATGATAACAAAATGTGATAAATAGAAACACTTCTAATTTGGCGACGATCATCTTATATGGTAACTACAACAAATCTGCCTACATTTTTATCAAAATGTATGTATGGTTTTTGCTCTCCTGTGGCTCAGCGGAAAGTGTGAGGGTTATAGATGATAAAAAAACGGATTTCGAAACTTGCAGTGGGCACAACATTTAGCCCATTGTGCAGTTGTATGCTCAATAAAACAAACAAACTTATAGTCCGCCCCCTGGAGGAGGAAAATAAAACATGTGTTTTAATCTTTGCATAGTTGTCTTTGTATCTGTTTCTTTGTTGTTTTTTTAATTTCGCGCAAAGTTACACGGGGGCTATCTGCGCTAACCGTCCCTAATTTAGACTAGAGAGAAGGCAGCTAGTTATCACTACCCACCGCCAACTGTTGAGCTACTCTTTTACGAATGAATAGTGGAATTGACCGTCACATTATAACGCTCCCACGGCTAATAGGGCGAGCATGTTTAGTGCGACGGGTATTCGAACCCGCGACCCTCGGATTACTAGTTGAACGCTTTCACCCATCTGGTCTTGCCGGGCCGCTTATTAGTTTGTACGTATAAAGAAAAAGAAAAGAGTATTTGGTTGTTAAAAATGAAACAGCGTAATATACTATCTGTGATGTGCCCACCACGGGTATCGGAACCCGGTTTATAGCAGTGTGAGTTCGCAGACTTGCCGCTGTGTCACTGAGGAGATAGTAGTTTATAAGTTAAAGAAAATAAACCAATGGCTACAAAAACTTCTACATAAGTAGGAAAAAGTTATTAAACGAAATGACAAACGTTTTGTCTTCAGTCTGGATAGCAGCAAAATTACAGACTTGTGGCAGTAAAGTTCGGGGTTCAATTCTCCGCGGTGTACATCGTGTAGATAATCCACTGCGTGTATTTTATTAATGACTTACCTAATTCTGTGTGGGTTCGAATCCTGTCGCACCAAACATGTTCACCCTTTCAGCCCCACGGCTTTAAAAATGCGACAGTCAATCCCATTATAGCTGCCTTTCCTCCAGTCTTACTCTGCTTAATTGGGGACAACTAACGCAGACAACCCTCGTGTAGCTTTGCGCGTTAATTCAAAGCAAACAAACTAAAATTATATTAGAAGCAAATACTAGGGTTATAAGAGTTGCAATTCCTTGTTCTTATAAGATCACGTGTGCTGTTTGTATGAAAAAGGATAATAAAAACACATAACATTGATTAAGGTCGAGTAGAAGATTACGAAAGCAATTAGCAGAAAAGCTTTGTTTAGAAAATATTATGTTTATCACAAGTCATGCGTGGCTTTTCATTTGCAAGAAACTTTTATCGAAACAAAACTTCAATGAAGATCACCCCGAAAATAAGGAATACAACAATACATTTCTTATTCTCAAAGAAGAAACTTAAAAAAAATGTCCTAAACATCTCAATGTATTTAGAATGTCAATTCTGGTTGGAAACGTTTATAAGTATCTTCCTCGTGGCAACCTAAAACAGATTTTAAAACAAGTAAAATATGACGCGGTTACAGAATTGGATTACGCGGTATGAACAATTAACCCATGCGAAACAAGTTATTGGAATCTATCGCCAAACAATTAGTAATATTGAGCAAAGAAACTCCTATCCAACTCCAGATAAAGTTAGTCTGCAAGATTCAGTGACATTTATTCCTCAGCCTCTTTCTGTGGCAGTGAAATGGTTATAGACAAAGACTACGAAACAACAGATGAAACCAAACGATGATACCTTTCGTTAGCTAAATTTGCAAAATTCAACGACAACAATAAACTCCTTACATCTTTACACTTTGGTCGTGCCAAGAGCTCTGCCAATGCTATGAAACAAGAACTCTCATTGGTTACGATAATCCTTATGGTTTGTGTATATTCTTCAGCGAGTTTCACATCTTCCTAGCATCTTCAGCCAAAAATCAAAATAGCAACTACCACCAGAAATAGTACCGGTAAAATTAGATGGTACATAGAGATGATAATGTGAATACCAACGTAGAAAAACGCAAACCTTTCAATTTGTGCTAAAGATTATGTTTTTCAAAACCGAGGGGTGAAACATAAAAAGAGACAAACAAATGCAAAGATTTCAACGTTTTACAAACAGATCATTGTCTTTAAGTACATCGTACACAGTTTGTAAGCCATTTCAGATGCCTACCAAGCACACAAACTACAGATGACTGGAAATTCCTAGAGGAAAAAAAAAAGTCTGCTTTATCTTTCATTTTGTCATATGATCACCTATATGAGTATACATATATAGATAAAACACTCAACTAAAAAGAAATCCACAAATTGTATTAATAATAAAAGAATATGCTACAAGTTGTAATGTTTTCTATAAAAAATATATTAAATACCTACATGGCCAAAAAGTCCCGGCATGGACAGGTGGGTTAAGACGTTCAACTCGTAACCTGAGGGTCGCAAATTCGAATCCACGTTGCACCAAACATACTCGCTCTTTCAGCCGTGGGGACATTATAATGTGACGGTCAATTCAACTTTTCGTTGGTAAAAGAGTAGCCCAAGATTTGGCGGTGGGTGGTGATAACTAGCTGCCTTCCCTTTAGTCTTACACTGCTAAATTAGGGACGGCTAGCGCAAATAGCCCTTGAGTAGCTTTGCGCGAAATTTAAAAACAAACAAGCAAACAAACATGGCTAAAAGTACGGGGATACCCGACCATCACACTCATATGTGCTTGTTGAACATCTCATTTCAAAGCCATGGTCATAAATATGGAGTTGGTTCCCCCTTTGCTGTTATAACAGCCTCCTCCTTTCTGGGAAGGCTTTTCACAAGATTTTGGAACGTGGCTGCGGGGATTTGCTCCTATTCAGCTACAAGAGCATTAGTGAGGTCTGTCACTGATGTCAGGCGAGAAAGCCTGGCTCGCAGTCGGCGTTCCAATTCATCTAAAAGATGTTCAATGGGGTTGAGGTCAGGGCTCTGTGCATGCCAGTCAAGTTCTTCCATACCAACCTCGGAGCCATATCTTTATGGACCTCACTTTGTGCACGGGGACATTTTCATGCTGAAATAAAAAAAAGGACCTTCCCCAACCCGTTGCCACAAAGTTGGAAGGACATGATTCTATAGAATGTCATTGTATGCTGTGGCATTAAGATTTCCCTTCACTGAAACTAAAGATCCTAGCCTAAACCATGTAAAACAGCCCCAGACAATTATTCCTTCTCCACACAAATTTACAATTGGCACTATGCATTCAGGCACGTAGCGTTCTCCTGGCATTTGCCAAACCCACATTCGTGTGTCAGAATGTCAGATAATGAAGTATAATTCATCATTCCAGATTATGCGTTCCCACTGCTCCAGAGTCCAATGGCGGTGTGCTTTACATCACTCCAGCCAACGCTTAGCATCGCGCATGATGATTTTAGGCTTTTGTGCTGCTGCTTGGCCATGGAAATCCATTTCATGAAGCTTCAGACAAACAGTTATTGTGCTGACTTTGCTTCTAAAGGTATTGTGAAACTCGGCAGTGAGTGTTGCAACTGTGAACAGACGAATTTTACGCGTTACGCGCTTCAGCACTCGGCGGTTCCGTTTTGTGAACTTGTGTGGCCTACCACTTCGTGGCTGAGCTGTTGTTGCTCTAAAACGTTTTCACTTTACAATAACAGCACATACAGTTGGCCGGGGCAGCTCTAGCAGGGCAGAAATTTGATGAATTGATTTGTTGGAAAGGTAGCATCCTATGACAGTGCTACGTTGAAATAAACTGAGCTCTTTAGTCGGGCCTGGCATGGCCAATTGTGTTAAGGCGTTCGATTCGTAATCTGAAGGTCGCGGGTTCGAATCCCGGTCGCACCAAACATGCTCGTCCTTTCAGTCGTGGGGGCGTTATATTGTCACAGTTAATCCCACTTTTCGTTGGTAAAATAGTAGCCCAAGAGTTGGCGGTGGGTGATGATGACTAGCTGCCTTCGCTCCAGTCTTACACTGTTAAGTTAGGGACAACTAACGCAGATAACTCTCATGTAGGTTTGCGCGAAATTCAAAACAAACAAACAAACAAGCTTTTCAGTACGACCCATTCTACTGCCAATATTTGTCTATGGAGATTGCACGGCTATATGCTTGATTTTATTCACCCGTGAGTAATGAGTGTGGCTGAAATAGCTGAACCCACTAATTAGAAGGGATATCCACTTACTTTTGACCATGTAGTGTATATCTTTATTGTACATTTATATATATATATATATATTAATATTTATCAGACCTATATGGAAAAAAGATCTCAAAACTTTTTAACTCGTAATAACCTAAAACTAAAAAATCTCAAAACCGATGAAAATGGGGAAAAGAGGCTTAACTTTAACTAATCGGACTTCAAAAGTGCGATCACAATTTGTTATTACAAGAAGCTTATTAAAAAACAACATACATTTTCCTTGAAAATTAATGCTTTTCTCGTGTGTGTGAGCCCTTCAGATTTACAACTCTAAAATGACGTTTCCTCTCGGTAAACATAGCAGATAGCCCGATGTAACGGTCTTAGCACAGAACACACGTGTTTGCGAGGTGAGTGTTAAATCTAAAGTTTTAGATCTTATCCTACTTGCTTGAGAGCCTGGCATGGTTAAGTGATTAGGGCGCTTAACTTACAAGTAAGGATAGCGCGTTCGAATATTCGTCCCACCAAACATGCTCGCCCTTTTAGCCGTGGTATACGTTCTAAAGTAACGGTCAATCCCACTATTTATTGGTAAAAAAGTATCCCAAGATTTTGAGATGGGTGATGATGACCAGCTGTCTTCCCTCTAATCTTTTACTGCTAAATTAGGGACGGCTAGGGCAAATAGCCCTAGTGTAGCTTTGCGCGAAACTAAAACCTATCAATCAATCTACTCGCTTACATAAGCTATTGTAAAGATTCGATTATCTTGAGATTAATTTCATTTTCTCAAGATATCGTGATTAATTGACTTCAGCTAGGGACCTTATAGATTTGGAACACCAGATTAAATTAAGGCTACTTAATAAACAAACTCTCTGTATCTTAGATACAATTAATGTGGGACCATATCAAGCATTCTGTGTTTAACCGTCGATTTCTGTAATCCCTTTTCCTTTCCGAATCTCAATAACAACCTTGTAGTTACGAATGTTTATTTTGGTTCATAAGCTTCTTTTCAATATTCAATTTATTAATTGTTGTTATAATTTTGTACTTACTGTAGGAGTATGCTAAAGACGAAATATATGAATTCAAAAACGTCGCTTCTCAAGTGTTTTTTTTTTATTATTTTATGGGTTTGATTTATGTTTTTGTCGTATTGTTCACTATTCCAAATGTTATTTTAATCACCGAATGCAAGCCGTTAATATTCAGAAAACGAGATAATTCTAATAGACGGAAGACAGAAACGCTGTTATGCTGTGAATCTATAAAAATAGTTTGCCGAAAATGAGTAAATATATTAATTTATATTAACTTAAAATTTATAAATCCAACGAGAGCTACAAAAAGTATATTCTAGTGTGATTGTATGGCACTGGTAGCATTTTTTAACATGTATGCGATGTCACTTTTTCTTAACTTAAAATATCTTGCTCTGTACTGATTGATATTTGAACCAAAATATTTCTCTTATCTGTAATTTTAGAGTTTAGATGCAGGATTAGTTAAGTGAAAAAATTTTAAAGCTAAAAGAAGGACCGCAACGTAAACTTAGGCAAGATTTATAGATAATTCAATACTGTTTAGGTGCTGCAATAGTGTGTTAAGATTTCACATCCGGAAATGAAAAACATCGATATTGGCCATCTCATAATGAGATACTCAGAATCATATACTGATGTAGCAAATTTTACTTTTTGTTTTAAAGTTTTATTTGGTTTTGTTTACTTTTTGTTTATTATTCATTCTAATTCCAAGTTCTGGCATGTATGACTTATAAGGCATATATCTTTCTTTTTAAGTGCAAAAATATAACTCGTCATACACTGTGCGCTACCAGGTATTCATCTGTAAGGACTAATGCTTCTAAGTTATTTTTGTTCGAGCCCCCTCCATAAAAAATAAAATATTGTTTGCAGCCTTTAAAACAATCGTAAACAAATTAAGACTTTTTATTTGTTGAAAGTCTGTATTTAAGCTATTGAATTTTGCCCATAACCATTCTGTAAGTCAATTTAATATTATCATGAATGTTAGAATCTGAGTAAAAGTTGTTTACTTTTGAGTCAGTATTGTGAAAACTAATTTTACTTTGTTTGATATAATTGATGGACCAAGAAATTTAACAACACAGTAGCTGTGTAGGAATATGTGACATACCTCATGTTTATGTGTATCAGCAAATTAGGAATAACAATAATATTAAACAATTTAACACTTATTATAACCTTACCTGAAACACATTTATTTGAACTTCTGTTATTCTGATGTTTCTGTAAGTACATTAATTTAGACAAACTATGGCAAATGCCATATTCTGTTCTGAAGAGTTCCACTGACTTGAAGATACCATTAATACATAATAATCTAAGTATAAGGTGTACATCCTGACTAGAGAGAAAAGACATAAAACTTCTATTAGATTTTTATATTGAACAAATATTTTTGGTGAGATTACAAAATTATAGGCAACTTTCAAAGTTAAAAAAGAGGAATAATCTTGTCACATTTTGCCCATGAGATATTCAGGTTTTACAGAAAGTTAAAATGAAATTATATTTTAAAAAAATCTTTTATTGTTTGGTACTAGTAAAATACAGTAAAAATTCTCCAATCACATTTATTTTCAAACATTAATATTCTATGTTCAAAACTGGACATTTCTGTTTCGTCTAAAGTGTTTTGAACTATTGTAACTTTAAAGTATTAGGTTCCATAGTCCATCTGATACTAAAGCACACTGTAAGAAAAAGAAGAAAAATCCAAAACAAAACTACACACAGCTTGACATTGTGTTAGTTTCTGGTTTTGAATTTCATTTTGATTAAAACAAGTATTCTATTAATTACATTAATACAGTGTTAAAGCCATAAAGCAGGGTATTGTCAATATTTACAGTGGTCTGTTAAAATATATTAAACCATACATTAGAACATGCAACAGAAAACAGAATTTGCAGCATTACCTACCTGTACATTTCTTGTGGCCTTTTGTCAAGTAAGGTACGCATATAACGACAAAATAACACACTAAACTTCAAGGATTATGTTCCGCCAGTCCACAAAATTCAGAAATAACTGATGTCTTAAATTAGGCAGATAGAGGTATTCTCTCTCTTCTCTCTGTCTGCATGTGTGCGTGTTGAAAATCAAATGGAGCTGAATATGTGAGTTTAATTTCCATAAAACACACTATTTCACTAGGCCACTCAAAAACAACCTGCAGTTTTTGGACCAAATGAAGGAGTGGCATAAAAACAACTGGACATAGAAAGAAATGAGCATCCAGTGGACTTTAATTGCAACCTTTCTCTATGGAGAAATAGCAGTTATTTTGTTACTTTTACTTCCTCTTATTTCTTCATTAAGGTAAGTAAATGTTCTCTTATTTATTTACATATACAATGACATGTCTCTGCTTAAACACATGTTAAGCATGTCCTTATACAATGCACCATAATGTTTGGGGACACCACGGGGCCTGTTGGTCCATCTCAGTTGTCCTATGTTAAGCATGGCTTTCTTCAACACACCATAATGTTTGGGGACACCACGGGGCCTGTAGGTCCATCTCAGTTGCCCTATGTTAAGCATGGTCTTCTACAACACACCATAATGTTTGAGGACACCAAGGGACCTGTAGGTCCATCTCAGCTGCCCTATGTTAAGCATGGCCTTCTACAACACGCCATTATGTTTAGGGACACTAAGGGTCCTGTAGGCCCATCTCAGCTGCCCTATCCTATACATTAAATTCAAACTATTAAATAAGAAATCTTAAAGTTAGCCCTTATCATTCATGTAGTTATCAAGTTTTCTCCTGAACTCACTGAAATTTACTGTTTTTACAACATTTGAAGCAACTCATTTCAGATGTTATGGAAACAGAAAATTTCCACACTGAGAGAAATTGAACAAAACTGTTTTAACTGAAGATGGTTCCTACTTCACCAAAATGTATATTTGTGTCCCCTAATCCTAGTATTCTCACTGTTAAGTATGAAACATGATAATGTATGAACATTAAAACAAAACATCTGAATCATGTTACTGTTTTTTTCCAGAGAAAACAGCATTAAAGATCTTAACCTTTCCTCACATGACAACCTTTCTGTTCCAAGCATTATTCTAGTAGCTTTCCTCTAAACTTTTCCAACAATTTAATACCAAGGCATGCAGAACTGAACACAGTACTCCAAATGATAATCTCTTTCAGGGTTGTATTCAGTATTTCTGTAGATAAAGTTTAAACTTTAATGAAGATTATTTCCAACCAACTTGTATTTGTAATGCAAATTGTAATAACCCACATGCATTATATTGTATTCATTATAATTAAAACCCATCTTTTTGTGAAGCAGGAACACCCAAGACTTTTAATATTATCAGCAAATGTAAGACTTTATTGGTCATTCCTGTTAGACCCGAGGTATCTCACTTGTAAAAGTAATCTAATCTGATTAAACTCCATCTAGCCACCCTTTAATCCAATTAACTAATTTTCCCCCCACACTTAAAAGAATTTTTTTCATGAACCTTATAGATATATGTCAGGTTTTAATCTTTACTGTAAATATCCAACATTAATGACTAAAAAAAAAACCAAAACAACTACATCTGATAAAAGTTTGTTGCAAGCAACAATTCACAGTAGTCATTTGTTGTACTGAATTTTCTGAAGTTGAAATTTTGGTCATGAGATGTGAAGAAAACTTGTTTTATGGCAAGCAATGTGTATACTGGTTAATAAGGTGGTATTGAGCCACACGGTACGCACATAATATCATCTATAATTTAATATATTCATTTACTTTTTAAATTACATACAAGTCTCTATTAGTCATTGCTAGAAATGTTAATATTAAAGAGTTGTTAAAAAATTTTAATTGCTTCAAAAAATTATCTCAAATATAATTTTCAGAAATGTTTATTTAAAACCAAACTATAAATTTCTACATCCATAAAAAGAAAATGTAATATTGTCCTCAGATGCTACGTCAAGCAGTTACCGATGCACAAGTACTTTTGATATAGATTTTTAAACTTAGAAATATGACAGTTTTCTCCACATTTACCTGTCTGGATGCTAAAATCTATTTACTCTCTAACTTATTTATGGCCAACTAATTGAATATTGGAGAGTAATGAACAGTTTAACTTTTGTCACTGTGATGAGTACATATTCTGGATGTTACTACAGTAACCAGGCATGTTTATTAACTTAGTGATCAAATATAAAATTCCAGTGGGAAAAAAGGAAATACTACAGTGTGAAACATATGATTGTTCTTTATTGTTCACTGTGATAAATAAAAATTTTCATAATGGCAAGTATAACTGAGTATATCCTAGATTTCTACAGGAGGTATAAAAAAAATGTTAAGCTATGTTATGTTAAACACACATTACTCTTTTATTTTTAATAAGAACGGGTGGAAAACATATTTTTAAAATAATTGAAAGTGTAGGATTGAGTGCATCAAAATGAGAAGAAAGAGAGTAGAAATTGGTATTGTGTGATAAAAAGTTCCTCTGTACAGCCTCTCAAGAGGTGTCCAACACATGGTCCATGTCTACTTCATTTATTATTTCTGTCAGGTATACAATAAGCTCTATGGACTAAACTTATTGTACTTAGTTTTGCTTATCATACAATGACTAGAGGCTTCTGTGAATTCTGTTATTGAAGGCAATAAATGTACTGTAAAGCCTCTTTATAGTACCAGAAGAATCAGATGTTTGTGTGGACCCATAACTTGTATGTTTTTCCTTTACAACTTGTCTGCCATTTTGTATTTGCATGAGAACACAATACAGTTTTGTACATTAGTTACGTACGTGGATTGAAATGCAAAGATAAAAGGCCCTAAGAGGTTTTCTGTGTATTGATGTCATGAATTCATTACTGTCTGTACAAAAGTAGAAGAATTTCAGACACACTTTTGTATGTGTCCATAACTCGTATAATATCATTAAGACAGAAAACCAAGGTAGGAATAGACTTGATGTTGAACGTGTTGTAAGGTTGTGCAAAAGACGTTTTATTACTGCCTGTCTGTTCCTACTTTGTTTTCTTACTTTTTGGTGTGTCCATTCTCACACTTGTGGTTTTTAGAACAAAATGTTTTCTGTTTGTTCATTTATTTTTTTTGTGCAAGGTAACATTATGTTATTCAACATTCATTCATATCTTTTGATATTCTGTATGTCCTGCATATCATCAGTTTTGGTGTGCACCATATTATTATGGAATTTGCAAGTAATGGTGTGTGTGTGTGTGTGTGTCTAGTGTGCATTCTCTTCACTTATGGTGTGTGTACACATTGAGCATGCGTGTCATACATGTTTTGACACATAAACTGTAGTGTGTATTGTGCTTGTGTGCATATAATAAGATTTGATAACTTAGTTAATTTCATTAATTGCTTTATCTAGTTCAGGCAATTAGAATTTCATGTAGGTAAAATTGGTAAATGAGTATTTATGAAAGAAACGTGTTATTTATATACAATATACCACCAATTACACTGAATGCAAAAAAAATTCCAGCTTCAGTTGAATTGGAAGACTTACTCAGTAGCATGGGTAGCACAATCAGATGGAACGAATACAGTGTCATTGTAACTTAAAATAAAAAACACTTTCAGTGATAACCTAAAACTCAACAAAATAATTGATATTCTAAACAGTTCACCTAAAGTGTATGATTTCCCATCCATAAAAAACTGACTGATTCAGCCTCACAACTAGGGTTCAACTTATAACTGCTTGTAAGACTTTTAACATGTATAATATATCACTACAAAAAATGGGGAAACAACACTCACCAACTGAGGTTTACATGCAACAACTAATTGTAGCAGTTTGGACTAGTTGTGGACTCCCATGCTTCATGAATATAAACTTGGTTTAAAAATGTATCTCAGAATGGCTGATATGGGTATTAACACTTTTATTGGTAAGCAGAGAACAACGTTTCGACCTTCCTAGATGTAGGAAGTAAACTTGATTTAGTTTACAACATGTATTATAGATTCCTTGCAAAAGAGTAAAGCTTGTCTTCTAGCCAAGTTAAATAAGTATGTAATGACATGCCCATAGGCATCTGCAGAGCGTGTGCCATTCCTGGAAAATAAGAAACATGACTCATTTTGGGTCTTGGGTGTTGCTATCTGTTAGGAGGGTGCTTCTACTGTAGAAAAGGATTTAGATATGTAGTGAGTAGGGCCAATAAATGGTTGATGTGTTTTAATTATTTATGCAAGATAATGCTGTGGGTTATCATACTTTGAATTATAAATATAATTTGGTTGGAAGTAACCTTGCAAATAGGATTTTAGATTGTATCTACAGAAATATTGAATACAAGTCTAAAAGGTTATAGTTTCATTGTATAAGTTAACTATTAGGCCACATATGGAACATTATGTTCACTCTTGGGCTTCTTACCTTATAAAAGGCATTGAATTGTTGGAAAAAAATCAGAGAAGAGTTGCTGATATGGTGCCTGGGATGAAAGGGTTGTCATTATGAGGAGGGGTTGAATTCCTTGAAATTGTTTTCTCTCAAAATAAATGTTTGGAAGAATCTGATTGAATTGTTTAAGATTATAAAAAGAATAGATAATGTTGATGCATTATCTCTTTTCATATCTAACAGTGAGAATGGTAGGATGAGGGGACAGTTATACATTCTGGCAGAATAAGAGTCATCTTCAGCTAAGCCAGATCTATTTTTCAAACAGGTGGTTGGCATTTGGAATGGGTTGTCTTCAAATGTTGCAGAGATAGTAAATTTCAGTTATTTTATGAGAAAGCTTGATAAGTATATAAATGATAAGGGCTGGCTTTCAAATTTATGTACTAATAGTGTTGGTTTAATGGGACCACCGAGATTAACCAATAGGTTCCGTGTTGTCCAAACACGTAATGTTAAGTCTGACTGTGGGAGCTTGCCTGGTCTCTTGAGTTTAACAGCAAAGCCTTTGAATGCACCAAAATCACCACTTGATTTTGATTCCCCCCTTGATAAAACTTTTTGTGGCCACCCACAGTATATCTCATGCATTGATTATGTATCAATAAACAACTGCATCTGAAAGAAGAAATAATGTTAACTTAATTATGTCACATTCTATAGATGTTTGCCAGTAAATGCAGCATATTAATACCATGTGAAATCATATTATTTGTAATTACTGTATTTTCAACCATTTCCCATTCACAGCTTTTGTGTGCCTTAAAATTAATGCAATAGTTTAAACCATAACTTCAAAAAATATATAATATGAATATAGGCTTATGTTTTTAAATAAACTATAATTAGGACAAAGTTTATGAATCTTTGAATGGGTTTAGTCAAATTATTTTTTAATATCCTTAATTTTTAGAAAAATATAAATGCAATTAATGATTATTAGGTAGACTTTTTTTTACATTGCACGTTAAATTGAAACAGTGTTTTGGCATATGCGTGTGAAAAATATATTCATGAAACATTTATAACTTAATAAGGACAGTAAAGATATTTTTATTAGAGAAATGGGTAATTTTGATAAGAATTATTCAAATTAGTATGATTAATCTTTAATAAGCAGGGTGAGGTCCATATGACTAAATATTTTGTAATAACTTGATTTTTGTTTTGTATTTTTATTCATTATTGGGAGCTTCTGGATACAAAAAATCCTTATTTTTTAGACAAAATCCAAAATTTCAAAAAAAACAGTTTGAGGCCTTCGTGACCCCACTCTGTTTAGTATAACACTGTAAGAAAGTTCAGTGAAAAACGACCCGTTGCCACATGGAACGTGAAGATCAACAGGCAGATGCAGTAGGTTCTCTCATACCAAAGACAGGAAGGTTAACGTAATTTCTTGAGAGTGAAAAAAGAAACAACAACAAAAAAACATCTTTGAAACACTTAAAGAGACCTACTCTACTTGTGTAATTGTTTAGAAAATGAGTTTTTAAACAAAAACAATAAGAATGTAATTATATGTGTAGATATAATAATTCGACATTACAAATAATACTTATAACAGGTTAGGGGTAAATAGATAATGTGTCATTGTTTTACACATTAGTTCACACTTTTTTTGTCCAAAAACAAAATCTGAAAAATGCCTCTGTGTATTATTAAGTTTTTGGTTTTATCATTTTCAGATGGGCCCGTATTCTGAAATCTAGACTTTTTCGACTGATTGGAGAACATATTAATATTTATTTTGGAATCTTTCTTTTTATTCTGTCAATCTTTTTCATTGGTAAGTATATAAAGAACATTTTTATATGTCATAAAGTTGAACTGATGGTTTGAATTTTATGTAGCATAGTATCATATCTACCAGAGACAACAGATTTTAATGACATTGAAAGAAGATCTGACTCTGTTACTGTCTGGTTGGAAAAATTGATTGAAAAGCCAGATGTAGTGTTATTCGTTATTTATCCGTACATACAATTTATGGACAAAAATGGACCTGTTGGTCTGTCTAGGTTCTCCCATTTACCATACTAATATCTGAAATAAAAATAAAATGCTGAAAGCCTTCCCTTAAATTAACTCCATCTACTATTTCTAAAAGTAACCCTTTTTAAACATAAACCTATAATGCTAAAAATTAGGTTTTCATGACCATGGTGAGCACAGCACAGATAACCTATGGTGTAGTCGTGTGCTAAATGAGGCATTATAATGTGATGGTCAATCTCATTATTCACTGGTAAAATAGTAGCCCAAGAGTTGGTGGTGAGTGGTAATGACTAGCTGTCTTCCCTTTAGTCTTACGCTGCTAAGTTAGGAATGGCTAGTGCAGATAGCCCTCATGTAGCTTTGCATGAAATTTGAAACAAGGCAAACTTACAGACAACGTTTTTAACAAATGTTTTATAAGGAACATTGTCACCTACTTCCTGAAAATTCATGTACATCAAATCCATATCAGTAATCTTTTGAACAAATATCAAAAGAAAAGTAAAACAGGATTGTTCTATTGTGAAAACATACTGACTGAGTATTTAACAAAACATGAAACTTTATGAATAACTGTGCAAAGCATCTTTTGTTAGACTTTCTGAAACTTTTCTTTACCACAAATGTAAAACTAATAGGCCTTTTATTGTTATAATTAATTTTTATCACTTACTTTGTAAAGACAAGTAACTATAGCCTAGTTTCACTCTTCTTACGCTTGTTCACTGTTCACTTTGGAAAAATATAGTAAAGAGTGGCTCACGTATTTGATCTTCAACCTACTTTGAAACCGTTGTGGAAATGTTATCTGCCCTTAGAGATTTATCGTTATTTAAACTTTCCAGTGTTTTCTTAACAGGTTCAGAATTAATGTGATCATCTTGTTCATTGTTATTTCCATCTATCAACTGTTTAGGATGTGGAATATTGCTAAATTTTCATTATTAAAAATTAAAGAAAAAGCTTTATTTGATAACCCAGCTATCCTGTAATCATTATAAATAAACCTTCCTGTATCATCCCTCAGGTACCCTACTCCTATCTTAACATTTTGTTTATCTTTAGTTTAGTTCCAAAAAGGTCCTTACCATTAATCTTTACCTCTTGATCTTTTACAATCCTTTAAATCTCCTGTTATTATAGTGTATTTAGACTTTTTTACTTCTAATTCTTTTCTTGAATTTTATCCTATATAACTTTTGTGAGCTTAGCTGGCACTTTATTTGAATCCACCATTTTCTTTTCTGTAAGAAACATGCCAATCTCATTTATTTAAGAGCATATATTTAAACATGCTATCCACATTTGATCAGTTGATTCAGTTGTCCAGTTCACAGCAGATAATTCTTGTCTCTTCTCTATAAAGTTTATCTTTTTGAAATATGAAATCAAAATTTTATTTTTCATTATTTCCATATTCAGAAGAAAAAAATATATAATCTGGATGATCACTTTCTCCCAGATGTGTCCACATTTCCACCCTGTCAAATATTCCAGAATTAGAAGCTAAAAGTATTTTTAAAACAGCATTAGTCTTTGTAGGTTCACTTATCAATTATTTAAAAGAACCGTTTTGAATAGTTTCTGATTGGAAGCGTTAAAAATCCAGTCCAAGTGTTGTGATGCATTTATGCAATCAGTTTCAAGAATGACAACGCATGGAAAGATCTGGCAAGGGTGAAACATTTATCACCAAACTATATATATTACAACCATATAATATTCAAGCCATGAATCAACACACATTAACATGAAAATTAAAAAAATAAGTTAAATACCCTGCACATTTTTTTTTGTGAGACTAACGAATCGGAGGTTAAGACTGATAGACGGTGTATCTTCACTGCAATGTGGGTCCCTCTTCTTAGTCACCTCCAAGACATAGGATACATTTTATAATCTCACATTGTAGCTTGTGAAAAACAAAACAAAAAAGGTGTAGCATATTTAATTTTTTTTAAAAATATGTTTTGGTTTACAGCTTGAATATTTTACAGTTATAATTAATCAGAGGTTGTGATTTGCTGTTTTTGATGCAGCTCTTCCTTATGACCTGGTTTATTCATTTAACTTCATTTAGTTATAAATAATTCAATTTCAGTAAATGTATATATATTTACATGAAAAAATAAAACAATTATAACACTACCCAGCATTTTATGTAAGATTTCTTTATCTTCTAACGCTGACGTAGAAATTGGAGTATTATATTATCTAATCATCACACTCGTCAGTTATAATTTGTTGATGGTAGTGATTTCATTATATGAAAAGTATTGAACCATAGACAAATGGCTTGATATAATTTTGCCTGCTAAATATGTTAACTTGGTAGACGAGGTTTACGTGAGGCACCATCCTCGTGAAGTGAGCAATTTAATCAGCTTGTCAAAAGAAGAAAATATTTACTGGTGTTTTAAATTTTAGAACTGTAAAGAACAGTTTGAAGGCATAATTTATTATGTATTGTTGATACTAAATGTAATTTAGTTTAATTATGTAATAACAGATGCAGTTCGAGAAATGAGGAAGTACTCCAATGTCGGAGTAAATGAATTGCAGGGTAGTATGAGGCTGTTTAGAGCCCAGAGAAATTTCCACATCATGCTCTTCACCTTTTTCCTTTTGTTGTAAGTAAACTTTTTTTTGACCAGCTCATGTAATGTTAACATTGTGAAGTTGTCAAGATAAATTTTTTCATAATATTTAGTAAAAAGATACTATAATAGTGTTAAAAATTGGTTACAGATTGGATGGAAAAATTTCAGATAGATTTTAAAATGTATTAATCATAATATGGAAAAAAAAAACCTGAATTAATATTAAATGTACTGATAATGATTGGAAATTCAACTAGTGCATTAGAGTACATTAGCCTTATTGCTTAATAATATAATCATTAATAAATTTATTGATGATTCTGTTATTAAACAATAAAGCTAATTGGCTAGTTCAACTTCCAATTTTTTAGATTGGGTGAGTAATATGATATTACTTTAAATGTCATTAGATGATTGCATTAGATATATTATGTTTTTCACCCTGTTTTCTACATTTAATTTTGAAGATTTTTCAGGATTAGGGTGGCACAATGATAGAATTTCAGTCACAGTGTTTTTGTCATATTGATTGCTGACCACACAAATCCACTCATTCTGGAGCTAGTCACTGAAACTTGACAGACACAGCAGTGGGCAGAGCACTACTTTTATAAGCCAATAAGAATTGATATGGTAAACAAAGTGGCTGGAACACTAGTATTACACATTCTTTTTGAAATTCTCCAAGGAGCTAAATAATGAATGCAATTTTAAAAAAATACAGTATATCTGATACTGGTGTCTAATGACAAGTAACTTAACCCTTTTTCGTCAGCTTGAAAAAGGCATTCACACCCTAACAGCTACTTTAACTTAGAATTAAACTGAAAAAAAACAATTGGAACATTGGGCTTTGTGTCAGTAATTTCCATCTGCTGGTTTCTGAACAGATGTCAATCTGCAGAACTATCCAGTTAAAAACAAGGAAAGGTTAAGTGAAACATTATGAATTTTTGTGAAATTTATAATTTACTAGTCATACTGACCTGGAGTTGCCTGGTATTACCTGAGCAGCAGGCTGATGTTTAGTTATTTTTAAACACAGTATCTGTGTGGCTCAAATATAAAATTAAACACTTAGTATTACAATGTGTTATTTGAAGCATGAAAAATTCCCTATTTTTTCTCTATATAATACCTGTAACTTTATTTTCCTTGTGCTTATTATAAAAAAGCAATACATTTATGTTGTATTTATCATAGTTTTATGTATTTAATAATTTTAATACCAGATGTCAGTTACTGTTCTGACTGTTGCCTAGATATTTATTTCAAAATGAAGTTCCACATTTAACAAATATTTATCACTCAGTTGACCAATGAATACCCTGGTAAGAAGGCCAAAAGCACAGAACTAAAAGTATTTTAATGTAGATAAAAGTCTGTTTATAATTCTTCATAATAACCTTTTTGCGACATGTCACAGGTCAAAGGCCATATCATCAAGTTTGTTGACTTGCATTCAAAATTTTATTGAACTACTATTTTATGAATTTACATCAATAATTTTGGAACAAAGTTGTAAATTATAATTCACACTTTAATATTATGTATGAAAGTAAATATTAAAAGAACAAGTTTATTATTAAACTAGAATAAAAAATAAGAACCTCGTATCTTTTTATTTTGCTGAGACATTGCTTATGTACTAGATCGAACACATTGGACCCATTCACCTCTTTCCAATTTTAAAAATCGTTCCTTGTATACACTTACCCTGTTATATGACATGTGAATAACAGATCAATAGCTTAGAATGTCTTCAGAGTTGTTTACTCAGCCACTTTAGTCTTTGAAAAGGCTACCACATTCTTTCGATCCAAAATTTCAATGAGGGAGGTTACGCCTTTAGTCTGCTCAAAGTTTCATATTTTTTATAATCAAAATACACCTTAGTTACTAAGGTTAATAAATTATAGTGGAATTCTATGGTATCAGTGTAGTTATTTATGATTTTTTTGGTTATTTTCTTTGATATCCTCCATGTGTGAAATTTTGAAAGGCTTAGCATCCTATATTCAGCAACAACAGAGTACAAAGGTCATAGTGAGAAAAGATGATTGTTTGCTTTACTTCTCCACTTATTGTTACGTATTTTAAGAAAAATAAGTTTAATAATTTATTTCTAAATTGTAATAACTTATATTATGTATAATAATGGAAATATGACTGTATATTACAAAATACTGCAGTCCACTAAAACATAGCCAAGACAGTGAAGACTAAAGTTCAGTTTTATGTTACTGAATACTTAACATGTGTGCATGTGCACTGTATCAATGCAGTGTTAGGTAGGCATGATTGGAAAGTCAGTATAATTAAAAATAATAAATATATATGTAAATACCGTGTTTCTCCGATAATAAGACCTAACCATGAAATAAGACCTAGTGTGATTTTTGGGGATAGTTTTAATATAAGCCCTACCCTTAAAATAAGCCCTAGTTAAGAGTGGCAGGAAGAGGAGAGAAATAAAAAAAAATTAATTTATTAATTAGTTTAATAGTTGGTTAATTAGTTTGTTTAAGTATTAATCAGTTAGTTTACTAGTTTAATAATAGTTTATTTTAAATGTTTAGTTTAATAGTTTAACTTTGTAACTTCATTTTTTTAATATATCAAAATAAGACATCCCCCGAAAATAAGCCCTCGTGTCATGTTTTGGAGTGAAAATTAATATAAGCCCTGTCTTATTTTTGGAGAAACACGGTATATAGCATTATGAGATTTAAGCTATTTAGACTAAACATTTGTATTTTTGTGTTATAATATGTGGTAATTGTAGCACTGAAAAAGCATAATTTATATTTATTTCCTAATTTTTTTTATGATGTTTACAACATTGGTTAAGTAACAGCCCCTCTTGTTTAGAATATATATAAAATAACATGAAATCAGTTTGCATTCGGACATGTAATGAAACAGATTCTTTCTATTTTCACCAACAAATCTTTAGTGAACAAATTTCAAATACAAATTTCAAAATACAAAAAATCTGATTTTTTGTATGCAGAATCCTTGTAATCTCTACCAGAAATTTACCAAATTTTGTGAAGATGTACTGGCCATATCAAAAGCTATAGTGCAAATATTTAACATGTGCAGATGTGTAGATAAACTTGTGTATATTACACCAAGCCTACAGTAAAAAGTTAATTTACTTATGTTATGAGTCCTAAACAACAACATGCACTTCTGTGATTCTCTTCCTGAGTAGGTGTTTCATCACCTTTCACCTCCTGATGAAACTCGCACAGCTGCAGTATTTGTTCAGAAACAATTTTTGTAAAATAATTGAAGAAAGTCATTCATACCTCCTTCAAGTTTTTTTAAAAATCTCTTTCAATGAAGATCGTTATTACCCATGCAGTAAAAAAAAAGTTTGACCTTTTATCAGATTTGTTTAGTCCCAGCAAAAGTTATAACTGTTCAAAAAATATTTTTTATTAATTTTAAAATCAGAAATATAAACAAAGAAACATTTAAATATAATCACTTCTGTTGATAATATGAATTTTAACACTTACATGACATGGCAACATATTCTTCTCTCTTTTATTGCTTAACAACTCTAGGGCAAAATTATTGACCAAAAAAATTGTCCAAAACTTAAAAGTAAAATTAAAAAAAACAAACCCAGATGCAATGCTGTATGTGTGCAGAGTTTCAGGTCTCTTGGTTCTTTCCTTGAGCAGTTATGGTATTGACTGATACATACTCACATAAACTCACCCATAGGTTGTTTTATTAGTATAGATACATGTATAAGGAATAGGTGAAAGTGAGAAATAAGTGAGCTTCATAAAATTACTTTAAAGTTCATTCAAATAAATGTAAGTTACAAAATAACACTGCTCTCCTAATGGTGCACAAACATTTTGCTAAAGTTGTGCCATACCTTGGAATTAAATTGGTTAAGAATCATAGTCAGATAACAAACTTAACAGGATTAAAAAATTAGTTAGAAGATGAATTAAAGAATTGGAATGATTACGGTAGGATGATGTATCTTAGAATGGCGAGTATTGGTATTAACACTTTTATATACAGTCAAACATCGATATAAGGCGCTAGTTGGGGTCCAAAAAATTCGACCGCGTTGTATCTGATTGCGCCTTATACCGATTTGATTATATTTTTTTTTTACCCTAGGGGTGAGTGATAATGCAATTAAATGTAAAAAGCAGAATTCTAAAGAAATTTATCGAATTCATTACTTTGATGGGGGCTGATATTCTAAAAGTAGTTCCGTCAGAGCAATCATGTGATCGTTTTTACGATTAGACGCTGATTAAAATTAGTTTAATTTTATAAGTTAATACATATAGTAATTAATTTTGATAATTTATTTACTAATTATTAAAATCTGAGTACAAACTGAAGTCAAATAACTACCAGATAAAAAAATGTCATGGCTAAGTTTAAAATACGAATTCAGTACTGAAACAAAAACGGATTTTTCAAAAAATTTAATAACAATAAAATATAGTAAGCACATAAAACAAGTTGAAATGCACAAATTTATAGTTACTCAGTAGTCTTCTTTCTTTCAAAAGCCTCCAAAAGTGTGTTCCTCCTTGGTTCCGCATCCTCTTCGCAGTTCTCATTAGGTCCTGGATCTGTAGTATCTTGCAAATTCCTAGATTGTGGTGTTCTGCCCAATATAGAAGTTGTTCTGTGTACTGTATTGCCTGAGTTGAGGTGATGCAATTCCTGAGTTCTTCTGGAATGGGGTCATCTTCTTCTTCATCTGGAGTGGTTAAATCTGTGGGTGTTGCCGCTGGGTTCTCTATTGCTTTCTTGATCTCTTCATCTGTGAGGGATGGCTGGGTAACTGGTGCTACTTCGTTAATCTCGGCCCACTGTTTCACAAGGGTTGTCAAGGGGAGTCCATCCTGGTAGTCCTGATGAAACCATTCTTCAAAGATTGTTGCTGTCATCCATGCATTTTTGCTGCTGTTGTAGTCAAGTGGTAGTGTCTTCATGTTGAGGTGATGGAAACATCTTGGTTGTCGAAACTTGCCAATTAGTAGTGGTCGAATCTTGTGGGTGCCGCTCCAGTTACAGGTCAAAAGTAAAGTTGCTCTGTCTTTGACTTGCTTGTATCCTGATGTCTGGGTCTCTGTCCGAAGTGCGAATGTCCTATCTGGCATAGCCTTGTAGTAAAGTGCTGTCTCATCACAATTGTAGATCTGGTTCAGTTCCAAGTTATTCTCCTTGATGTAATCCTGTAGTTGAGGGATGAATTCCACTGCTGCTGCTATATCTGCCAACTTTGCCTCTCCACAAATCTTGATCTGGTTGATGCCGTGCCGCTCCTTGAATCTCTGTAGCCATCCATGGGTGAGCTACCAATCTTCTTTCTGGTATAGTTGCTGGTAGGTCTTCTCTGCCTTTGCAAGGACCATGAGTTCTGAGATGGGAATGTTGTCTGCTCGAAGTCTTACAAACCAATCATAAACTTCCATGTCCACTGCTGGGTCTGCTGCTGTCTTGGCTTTCTTCCTCTGTAGTCCTGTCATTCTGTCTACCTGGTTGCAGAATTCTCTCAGTTGATCTTCATTCTTCAGCCAACCTCGAAGTGTAGACTCTGGAACTCCTATTTCTTTCAAAATCTTGGTCCTTGCTTCCCGTTCGGATTCGCTGCACAATCTGTATCTTCTCTTGTACTGTGTAAGCATTCCTTTTGGTGCCTCTCTTCTCCATGGGTATAAATACGCTGTATGTTGAAAAAATATGAAAATCGCAGTCTGTCGCCACCAGATGGTCACTATCCCATTCACTCACGACAAAATTGATTCGGTCGACGAAATTCTGCCTACGAGCTGGTGTTACAAGACCTTTCAGTTATTCGGCGATATTAGAATAAAGGGAATAGCTAACGTCACAGATTTCCAAGAAACTATTTAGTCTGAAAGCTTCTGGGGAGCGAGCTGTTTCTTAGAAATTTATATGGTTTCAACATTGACGCTATCGTTTGCAGCACTTCATGCCACTGTCACTGGTGTATATGACTCATCCTTCGTCATCCATCGGTCGATCAAGGATGACTTGTGGTTTTAATGAAAATAAAGTTTTGATACTTCTTGCCTACACACTGAGAGCTATCCTATGACTGGCAGATTATGTACTTTACTGCAGTTGACAGCGCCAGGAATTATTACATGCAGGCCGGGGTTTGATCACAATATGCGGCGTGAAAACCATACAAAAGATTGAAGTGGATTTGGTTTTGATATTTGATCACATTAACCAGCTGATTACATTAAGCAGTGGTAATATTAAGCGGCCTCTGTAGAAACCCCAAAAAATTTGGGGCCTAAGATCATCGCTTAACTGATTATCGAGCTTTATCGATGGGTTTTATATCGATGTTTACCTGTAATTAGTAAGCAGGTTTTTGTTAACCTGAAGATGACCTAGGAAGGTTGAAATGTTGTTCTCTGGTTACTAATAAAAGTGTTAATACCAATACCAGCTGTTCTGAGATACATTTTTATTTCAAGTGGGTTTCTTGTCATCAATGACTAGAATGACGTATTAACAAATAGTTTTTCTTTTAAACAATAATTTAATGATTAATTTTGTTAAGAACATTTTTCTGCCTTTAAAAGATGAAGACAGTGACTGAAAATGATTATATTTAATATTGAATCATTTCAGTTGATCTAGAAATACACTTGGTCTCTGTCCAAAACAATAAAAATATATATATATAATATCATTGAAACAGTATGGTTTTGGTCTTTCTCCAGTGTTATTCGTCGACTTGTTACCGTAATCCTGAACCAAGCTACACTTACTCTTCGATGTGAAGCTTCAATACTTCAAGCAAGAACTGCAACTGAGAAAGCTGAAAGACTAATGCAAGAAATGGAACATCAGGTTGTGATTTATTTGGTTTCTGTTTTAAATCTGATATTTATATCAAATTAATTCAACAATTTTTGCAAAAAGATTGTTTTTCATAATCTGGAGGTCGTATATTTTAGTGGTAGTAAATCCCTCTATGGTCGTTTCTTCATAAAATGTTAAATCAGTGCCCTAGTACAAAAAATAATAATAACACCAACCAAAAACTCTAAACCTCTCAGAATATTTAACAATCATGAATAATTGCTCAAAACAGTGACCTAACAATTGCACTTCAAACTTAGTTTCAAGTGAAAAATACACTGAAGATTATTAGTGTGAGTACCAGGAAGTATGAAGATATTTTTTGCGATGCTTTGCAAGAGGTGCTTAAATTAATTTAAAACTAATTAACAAACAGAATTTTCTACTTAGACTAAAATATATTTTCATAAGTTAATAAAAATAGATCAATACATTTACATGTCTTGATGATTTTATCATCAGATGCTTAACTGCTAAAATAAGGTGTCTAATAGTTGGGGAAACAATAGTTTATGTAATTGAATAATTATTTTAAAAAGCTATTACAGTTAAACATACATTTTGTTCTTAGCATAAAACCATCCTATTGAGGAAAATTTTTTTACTTCATTTTCTTTATGCATCTCATAAAAGATCGACATGCCATATAGCGTGTTGATTGTGATGCATGGAAAGAAACGATGACAGCCAGTAAACTTAATCTCACAAAGTTTTATTTTACCAATGGTTGATTATAAAACAGTATTTTACACTCACAAGAAGAAATTTTTTATATTAAAAGTAAGGAGGAATTAATATACAGGTTCTATATTGATGAACGGTGGGGTTTGTAAGCAAATTGTTAAAAACAGATACTCGCTGTGAATGTAACTTTTATTTTTATGTGATTCACCAACTCCAAAGTTTTTGTGAATGCAGTTCTATCCATTTCAAAAGGTTTCTAAAATAGGATTACACAACTTAAGTACGTTCACCGTTAATGGTGTGGCACACATTATATCAGTAATCAATTTCTGTCTGTACTTGGTCAAGAATCTCTGATATAATACTTTCAGTTGCTCTAACAGTGTTTTGTCATAAGTGAGCCAAGTTGGCAATTTATTCACTGTATGCACTATTCTTCACATAGCCCCCCAGAAATAAGTAGAAGTGTGAGGTCAGGGTTCCTTGGAAGACACTCAATCAACCTTTTTCTTCTGATCCATCAGTTGGAGAACCTGGCATTTAAGGCCCTGTAAACAGTTTTGAACTACCTTTGTATATTGTTTCCATGTGGCAGATCTCTGTTCTACTCTCTTCTAAATTGTCATTACACCAATTTCAATTTCATTTCAGCTAACCACGGAATACACGTTGCCTTTTCTTGAATGGTACTCATTAGAACAGAACCTTGCAACATGGAACCCTACTATTAACAAAGTTATATGAGTATATCAGTAAGTCGGTATTTCCATAATGCTGGGTACCATGGTGGGGACATATAATGGCAATGCCACAAAACTTCACCAGTAATTTATGTACACCCTGTATTTAAAATAGTTTTGTATTTACTTAGTATATTTTAATGTTAAGATTTTTATGTGTTTATGTGTACGATATTGTTTGTTTTTATGATCTTCTAGACTAAAACAGTGGACGATGAACATGCAAATAACCTGAACTTTGAAAATTTGTCTCTGAAAGAAGAGTTAGGACAGGCTAAGAATGGTAAAATGAGATGAATATTTCAGTGGTTGTTACTGCTATGTCTTACTAAAAACTAAATTAATGTTTAGTGTTATTACTAATTATTAGAAGGTTAGCTTAATATTTTAATGTGCTTCAATTCTATAACATCAAAAATATAGTTGACAAGTTCTGGATTTTGAAGCATGAGAGTGAAAAATTTTAATGACTAGTGCATCAATTTTGTTTTTACTTGCAACCTTTGAAGTCTAATATTAGAAAATGAAGTGCTATAAGATAGTTATATAGTTTCATACTAGGATCTGATGCTGCGAAATATGGGACACTGTATCATCTTTGTATTCTGTAAATGATTTTTGTTTTAAATGTTATTATGTTCTGAAGTTGACAAGATACATAATTGTAAATATTGAGACCTAGAATAGAATAATTTGGCCAGTTTAATTGATATTACATGTGTGTGTCGGCTGCAAAATTTTTACAGTAAAAATAATTATTAGTAATCGAGATTTTGAGTGTGCATTTAATTATTTTATCTTATGCCTTTTAAAAGTTTCATCTGTTGAAATACGACAGAAGATTAACAGAAATGAAACATTTGCGTGCATGAACATTTTAATAACCAACAAAACATTTTCATAAATGAGAAAAAAAAATCACCTGGTAATAAGCAGCAAACGTCTTTTTGAAAAGTGAAATGGACAAGTTAAATACAGTCTCTCATGCTACTTAAAGAGTTCTAACATTCTCAGTAGTGTCTATAACTTTAGGTAATACAGAAATTTAGATTACATGTTTAAGATTCATACCAGGTTGGATTAATTTCAAAATACAGAAGGCCTTTTCTGTTGTTTTTTAACTCATGTTGTCAGTGAAGCATGTTACTAAAATTTTCTGAGTGTACTTTACATGTTGCAGAGAGTACAACACTTACCCATAGCTCTCCACTCTCCTACCTTTCCCGCGACTTATTGCACAGTTGTACGGGGATCTTACGTAAGCTCTGATTCCCCCTATAATTTAGCTTTTCATAACAACATTGTGTTGACTTTCTATCTGATGAAAATACTTTTACTGCTATTAATGTATGTATGAATAACTGTAGTTGAAGACCTTATATAAATACTTTGTCTGTAGTGGGCATGGTAACACTATAGCTGCATTATCAGCCATGATTTTTCTGTGACTTTGTAACATTCTATACTTATATTTCTGGTGGGTAAACAATAAAATAAGTGCTTAATTTGTCTAACATATGCATGTTTATTTTGCTTTTGATGAATGTTGATGTTTGGCTCAGGCTTATTTGTGTGAAGAGTCTGCATAAGTGGCTTTGACTGCCACTGCTACAGTGCTAACCCTAAAAGTGGCTTTGACTGCCACTGCTACAGTGCTAACCCTAAAAGTGGCTTTGACTGCTACTGCTACAGTGCTAACCCTAAAAGTGGCTTTGACTGCCACTGCTACAGTGCTAACCCTAAAAGTGACTTTGACTGCCACTGCTACAGTGCTATCCCTAATCCTCATGACAGTTCTGCTGGTCGTGCTACCTTTTTTTTTTTCTTTTGTTATAGTTATGTGTATTCAGAGATCCTGGCATGGCCTGGCAATCTGAGGATTGTAGGTTTAAATGCTGTCATCAAACATGTTTGCCATTTCAGCCGTGGGAACATTATAACATGACAATCAATCCCACAATTAATTGGTAAAAGAGTAACTTAAGAGTTAACAATGTGTAATGGTAACTAGTTGCCTTTCTTGTAGTCTTTCTCTGCAAAGTTAGGGCTGGTTAGCGCTTGTGTAGCTTTGTGCAAAACAAACCAATATGTATTCAGAATTGAGCCTATTTCTGTTATCAGGAGAGTGACTTGATAGAACCTGAATCTTTTTTTTAACCCTCTTCTAATGGTGTGTTTTGTGAATGGTTTTTGTAATAAATCTATATTTAAACATTTAATAATGTGCTTCTATTCTTTTGGACCTTGAGTTTGATGTTTAGGGTGAAAGGGAATTATCTGTTGGTTTTTTTTACTTTGACTCATTGAAGTTTTTTTTACCTTTTATGTTGTGATTTGTCTTATTTTGAAACTTTTCATTCTGCATCAGTACAATTTATCTTCCTTGATTATTGTAATCAGGATCATATATCTAGTTTGACATTTTAATTAGCTGTGGTTCTAACTGACATTATTTTTATGAGCATGTTTCTTATTTACCTTTGATACTTTTGTTTGTTAGGCTGCATTTTAGGATATTTGTCTTTTAATTGGCTGACACCCATAAATGTGTGTGTCTATATATTTATTTTCCTTAATAAACAAAAACAAGCCCAAACAAAAATAAAAAAATTCTGCACAAATCAAAAAGGATCTCTAGCATACATGCAACAAAGTTGGATATAAAATGTATGCTAGGTATTGGTGGTGATTCCAGAAGTAAGGCTACATTGTAGTGGGTTGTGCCATGTATCAGTTTTAACCTTTGTTTGCTAGTTACACATGAAGAATTTTGTAAATAATTATAAAAAGAAATAGAAATCAGGAGAGTGAGCCTTGAGCACCCACAACACCCGACATTTACATCACCCTTTACTACTAAATCAGGAGAGTGAGCCTTGAGCACCCACAACACCCGACATTTACATCACCCTTTACTACTAAATCAGGAGAGTGAGCCTTGAGCACCCACAACACCCGACATTTACATCACCCTTTACTACTAAATCAGGAGAGTGAGCCTTGAGCACCCACAACACCCGACATTTACATCACCCTTTACTACTAAATCAGGAGAGTGAGCCTTGAGCACCCACAACACCGACATTTACATCACCCTTTACTACTAAATCAGGAGAGTGAGCCTTGAGCACCCACAACACCGACATTTACATCACCCTTTACTACTAAATCAGGAGAGTGAGCCTTGAGCACCCACAACACCCGACATTTACATCACCCTTTACTACTAAATCAGGAGAGTGAGCCTTGAGCACCCACAACACCCGACATTTACATCACCCTTTACTACTAAATCAGGAGAGTGAGCCTTGAGCACCCACAACACCCGACATTTACATCACCCTTTACTACTAAATCAGGAGAGTGAGCCTTGAGCACCCACAACACCCGACATTTACATCACCCTTTACTACTAAATCAGGAGAGTGAGCCTTGAGCACCCACAACACCCGACATTTACATCACCCTTTACTACTAAATCAGGAGAGTGAGCCTTGAGCACCCACAACACCGACATTTACATCACCCTTTACTACTAAATCAGGAGAGTGAGCCTTGAGCACCCACAACACCCGACATTTACATCACCCTTTACTACTAAATCAGGAGAGTGAGCCTTGAGCACCCACAACACCCGACATTTACATCACCCTTTACTACTAAATCAGGAGAGTGAGCCTTGAGCACCCACAACACCCGACATTTACATCACCCTTTACTACTAAATCAGGAGAGTGAGCCTTGAGCACCCACAACACCCGACATTTACATCACCCTTTACTACTAAATCAGGAGAGTGAGCCTTGAGCACCCACAACACCGACATTTACATCACCCTTTACTACTAAATCAGGAGAGTGAGCCTTGAGCACCCACAACACCCGACATTTACATCACCCTTTACTACTAAATCAGGAGAGTGAGCCTTGAGCACCCACAACACCCGACATTTACATCACCCTTTACTACTAAATCAGGAGAGTGAGCCTTGAGCACCCACAACACCCGACATTTACATCACCCTTTACTACTTGCAGACATGGAAGTTTTATTTAATTAAAAAAATAAATTTACATTATCCCATAAAAAATTAAAGAAGTGCCATATAGATCTATCATTTCATCAGTTGAAAAACAAGATTACAAGAAACATATTATTTTTACCACTGATAAAATTATTTTATCTTTTTTTTTGTGAGAACCTATCACTCAACAATATAGATTTTTTTTTTTCAAGCACTTCCCAGAGTTTTTGTATAGATTTTAGTTTCACCTTGCTATGGTGCCAGGTCAAGTGGTTTGATAATTTACTTATGAAATACAGCTTTGTAAACAGCTATAAAACAAGTTAAAATAATAATTCGATAGCCCATGAATTTCGCTATCATGTTGTGGCAGGGTCAATACATAAGGTTACTTTGTTTTGTTTCTGAAGTCTGAAAATATCAGACATGTTTAACTAATGAATCATTTTGTGTTAAACATTCTGTGTGTAAACCTACTTGGAATAATGATTGTTAGATAAAGACTAATTTTGCTCAATTTGATTGTATTTGTTTTTTTTAACTGTCAATAGTAGAGTATTCTTGCAGTACAAGCTTACTTTACGTAGACATCTGATGCTCGTATGTAGCATCCAATATGTGCACATAAAAAATGTACATTTTGTTATTATTATTTGTAATATAAAACATAATTACTGTTACATTTATTACACCACCATCTGTATCTTACTATAGAATCAACAGGTTCAATACACTATTATATCTCATAGGACTGACCCCTTAGTCTGAATTCATGGATGGAAAGGTACTCTGCTGAGAAGAGTATCTTCTTTATGAATGTGGTCCATGGTCCAGTATAAGGCAGGTCTGTTCCACCTATTTTTCCTCAAATCCAATTCTGCTAATTAATATCTGGTTTGTAATTCTACCCAAACTCTGCTTGTTTGTATATTATTATGGTCTAGGTTGTTATCACTCTATCTTGTAACTTCTAGCTTAATATTGTATGTTTTATTTTCTGTTCCTCAGCTCTCACCTCTGTAACATTGTAGACATTCTGGCTTTTAGTATTTCAGGTAAGTCCACCTGATTACTTCCTCCCACTTTCCCCACAACTGAATATTCATAGCGACTGAAGCTTCCAACAAAATATAAGGAAAACAGAGGTTATGTAAAAATCCTCTGACACTTGTGCAGTAAGTCAGATGGAAATGGGAGAGTGGAGAATTGTGAAATAGTAAAACATCTCTTCACTGCGTAAAGGACATTCATAATTGTTTAGATGTATGCAATCACCCAGAAAGAGAGAGGTTGTGTCCTTAAGCACCTGTTTTATTAACAATGTGAGTTTAAGCTCAACAAGGAAAAACTTTCTGCGTGTATTTTAAATTAAAATGTAAAGTGCTGTCCGAACCGTAGGTTTTGTTTTAGGCTATTCATTCAACTAAACATATGTTTTACATGCATTTCTCTAATATACAGAAAGGGATTATTGAAATTGTTTTCATTGTATCTTTTTAAGAACTTGAACGTATGAAAAAAAACCGGAACTCTATGAAGGCACAAGCTGAGTCTGTTAACAAGGAATATGACAGGCTAGTCAAAGAATATGCAAACCTTCAGGTATTTCATTGTTATAGTACATTACTATTATTATTTGTAGTGAGTAGATATTTTGTTAAAGGTGACTTCCCTGTAATATACCTAAAAATTAAAGTTCTGTCATGTACTGGGTGGATGTTTTGCTTTTTAGAATTGTTACTGTGTGCATAGAAACCTAACATTTTGTGTTGTGCAAAAACAGCATGAGCAATATTGATGTTTTTCTAAGTAGAGAACTCTTAACCAGTTTTTTGTACAGAAAGGACTTTGTGAATTGAAAATAAGAGGATATGGCAGATCGTAATTTCTCTATTTGTCATTATGGTTATTTGAACTTTCATGAAATAGAAATTCTATAGTTGGAAATTGTATGAATATATTACTCAGAAATATTAAAATCCCATATTGTTTAAAACTCAGATTTAATAGGAGTAACAGAAAAAAAGAATAAAAAATATAAGATTACATTCTTAGCACTTCAGTCGTATTACAGTCTGTTATTTGCTGTTGTAGCTGTAATGAATCAGCCTGAATTGAGCATTGCTGGGAACTTGAAAATTTATAAAGATAAATAAGCTGTTACTAATTAACTTTGTTAGGATGCTGATTAGTATTTACCTATAGGTTAAGGTTCTCTATTAGCAAAGTGAACTAAAATATAAATAGTATTAATCTCTGTGTAGTACTTAATAAAGTTTGATAAGATTTTAGTTCTTAGGTCTCGTATAACTGTACTTTTTATATTATTTTGTATGAAATGCAACTTAATTGTTAAAATCCAGCTAATGGAAGTATCAGTACATCATGTTTGAAAATGAATAGTAATAACAATAACTTGTATAAATGTTGTTCAAACAACAGGGAGTTGTGTTTGAAGGATATAGCAAATGGTATTTGACCACTTAGTGAGAGGCAGAAATATTTATAAAGACCATTCTAGAAATGCAGCAGAATTTAAATTAAATATACATACAGAACAGTAGATTGGTTCAGAGTCTGACTGATAAATGATTTGCTTTGTCCACTAGTAAGTTGTGTCCCATAAGAGTTATAAACTTCTTATATCCTTACCAGAGACAAATAATTATGATATATGGTAATCTTGTAGCTTCTGCATGCTAATTTAGTTTAATATTGGGTTGAGGAATAATTTGTGAGCGTTTTCTCAAGTTAAAAAAATATATTTATAAATGAAATGCTTTCGCAAAATGTTTCATGTCATTTGGTAGATAATTTTTTGCTCTAATAGATGGTGTGTTTGATTTTCATATGCCTTTAATTTTTGCTTTCATTTTCAGCTCATTAAATGGAATGTCAAGTGGACAAAATCGAGCATTTTCGGCGCCATCTGCTTTTTGCATTTAATTTCTTGCAATTTTGTTTAAAACAATGCATACTATATACCTAGGTATTACATGAAATAAAGTATCATAATAAATGTTTTGGGTGTAATGTGTTCATGCATTGAAGTATTGTATAGTCTTGCATGTAATGCTTGAATGAAATTATTTAAAAACGCTCACGAATTATTCCTCAACCCAATATATTGACCATATGGTAGTAACATAAAAAAAAAAAATGTTCTTCAATGAGATTTCCTTTATTAGGTACAGTAGGTATTATTGAATATTTCTTTAGGTGTTGCTTTAAATATTTCAAAATCATCATCACTTTTAAATGGCAAATCTTAGTTTTTACAAGGCTTTTCAACTTTGATGATATTTGTAACATTTCACATAGTTTTCATATATTCGTAGTAGATTAAATTAAGATTTCTGATTAAGTGTTGAATTATTCAGGACTGAGAATGTGTATCATTTATATTACTATTCACATTGGTTGTCATAATATTTTAAAATATTTTACAGGAAGAGTTAGATGCAATCACGGGTAGTTCAAGTATTAAGAAAGATGAATAAAGACTTGAAAAAAACCCTTATGCTTCGAGTTGACTTAATAGGATATGAATGTTTATTTTCTGGTCAAACTGTGATTTTCCTTTTAGAAATGTATTAATAGCCCTGTTTTGTTTTTTTATTCATAAAAATCCTCAGTGTGTTAATAAAGTAAGAAATACAACATTTCTGTGGATTTTCTGTTATAAAAACACTTTTTCATTGTACATTTATTCTGGTATTAAATGCATTTGTTTTGCTATCATCAATGTTTTATCACTTATGCCCCACCCCTAGTGGCTCAACAGTAACTTTGAAGGCTTAAAATGTTGAAAAAACAATGACAAGAAACAGGTACTTATATTATTTGTGGGGACAGCATAGATAGCTCTGTGGGTAAGTACAAACAAACCATCATAATTGTGGTACACAAACTGCAAGGACATGGTGTATGAGTAAGGGACACAAACTATGACTATCAGAGCATATGAATTTTAAAGTAAAGAAGTTTTAAAACTACTGTACAAGTAATATAATAACAACAATTAACTTGGGAAAATGGCACTACACTATATACCCAAATAGTTTATACAAAGTGTAGTAAAAGCAATGTTAGAAAAGTTTATGTTTCATTGCTTTGTGATATCAAAGTGGAGCCATATTAGTGGAGGGTTGTGACTGAATTAAAATCTTTAGTTTTATCAGTGTAGTGATCAGCTTAGAACTTCAATCTGGAAGTTATCGATTTAGCTAAGCCTATCTGCTTGTTTTTGTTTGTTTATGCAGTCTCTATCAATTTAGCTAAGTGTTTGTTTGTGCAGTCTTTATCCATTTAGTTAAGTTTGTCTGCTTGTTTGTGTGGGTTTCATTAATCTAGTTAAATCTGTTTGTTTGTGTGGTCTCTATTAATTAGCTAAGTCTGTCAACTTGTTTGTTTCTGCAGTTTTTTCAATTTAGCTAAGCTTATCTGCTTGTTTGTGTGGGTGTCATTAATCTAGTTAGATCTGTTTGTTTGTGTGGTCTCTATCAATTTTTAGTAGAGTCTGTTTACTTGTTTATGTGGACCTTATCAGTTTAATTAAATCTCTTGTTTTTTGTGTGTAAGTACAGAGTTGCACAATGGGCCATCTGCAGTGTGCTCAGTACAGCTATTTGAACTTGACTTTTAGCATCATGAGCCCACAAGCTTACTGCTGGGCTACTGTGGGGTTGCTAAGTCAATGATAAGGACTGTTACTCAGTGGAACTTTGTGAAAGTTTTGAGTATGGAAATGTTTTTTTTGTTTTAACTTCCATTTTTCATATTTCATAATTATGAAGGATAGCTATTACTCTAAATTTAGAAAAAAATCTTGCATTCATTTGTATTGAAACTCATCATGAACCATGACAGTAGTTCATAACAAGGTTCACCCAGGAATTTTATAAAAATTCTAATAGCACATATAGGCAAAAACCATCCTAAAAAAGCAGACTTGTTATTGAAATAACAATCAAGACCTTTTTTCTCAGTGGTTAAAGCTGCTAAAATGTTGATAATAGCAAAAAAGTTGATTATTTGGTTGTTAGACAAACCCTAAAATTTGTTTGTTTTGTTCTTTATATTATTATTCAGTTCTTGTTTCATTAGCCTACAGAAAAAAAAATGGTTATGAATTTTTTTTTTAAATATACAAGAAACAAAGCGTATTTTCAATACCCCTTGTTTCTTGTATATTTTTAAATAAACCAAAAAACATCAAAATTCTTGTGTAAACAACATTACCACTACCCCTTGAAGTTAGCATACTCACAAATGTCTGGTAGTCCTTTAAGAAGCACAAATACAGGGTGAAAATGGAATTACAAATCAGTATGAACATTAGGTGATTGTAACATCTAAATACGTAAAGCTTTATACATAATACAACTGATGTATTAAAGGAGCCAATGTCTATTTCATGTATGAAGTGAAGTTGTAGTAAAAAAAAAAATCGGTATATATAATAAATTTTATTACATGTGTTTGTTGATTAATTACTTTAAAAGACATTAAGATTTTTTTAAAGTAACACTTTAGGTTTACAAGATGTACTTGTAAAGGTTGCTGTTCTAATGATGAAATTTCAAACATGATTAGTGGGGATTGTGTCTTATCTATTTATATGTTAGCAGTTGATACACATTACATATAGAGAAGTAGACACATGGAAATGATAAAAGTTTAGTATAATCTCAGAAAAATTTCTAAAACATTGTTGGTTATCATAATATTTTTAAATATTTTGCATCAAGAGTTAGATGTGATTGCTTGTAGTTCAGGTTATAAATAATATAATCAAATGAATGTTAATGGTAAATGCATTAACATATCCAGTTAATTAACTATTAACATTATTTTCACAGTTTTCTCATGCATTGTCAGTGTAACATATTATATTAAGTGGACATAATTGTACAATAAATAGGGAGCATAGTTTTGTTTTGTTTCCAAATTATTATACATCTATTTTGATTGGATGTTAATACTCAAACTAATATGATCAAATAGTCAATAGCTACTGTAAATCATCATGAACCGTATCTCCTAGCTATGCTTATTATCATTACAATATGTAAGGTTAGCCATCATATCAAGTAATCCTTTGACCATCGTTAAGCAAAAAAAAAACCCCAGGAACAATATAATTAAAATATTGTGAATTTAAAAACTTGCAAATAGAAATCATAAAAAAAAATGAGGAAACAAGATTGGATATAATGTAGACATTATTCACTCAAACTACAAATCCATATTTCAACTCCATCAAATGCAATTTTAAGTAACAGCATGAAGACATAATAAGGGTTTGCAGTTCAAATAAATAATGTCCACAGTATCTTCAGCATTGTTTGAGTATTGTTTTAAAAATCCATATTTTCAGATTTTTAAATTCACAGGTTTTTATCTTATTTCTAAAGTAACATTAATAACAATTTCTTTTCAATGCTATAGTGAAATTATATCTAAAAATCATGAGTGAAAAATAATATGTCCAATCTTTTTCCAGTTATTTTATTTTGTCTTTATTTGTATATAGCATGTACTAACTACTGGTTTGTACGTGTTATGCATACATTTTTGTACAAGTGCATTAGAAAATCAGTAATTAAATTTACTAGAGTTAAAAAATATTTTGATGAATAATTTTTGTTGCAACTTTGTACATGTGACTAGTATACAAAACCAGTTGTTAATTTTGAGATGGAATAATATTTCATTTTAAGAATAATTCAGATAATAATGTTGGTTAAACTCTATAATAAAAGGTAAAAGTGTGTCATTTGTGTGTTACTTTCACTTAAAATGAGGAAACTATGATAATGGATGATACAATTATTATTTTTTGGGTAATTGCCACTGGAAATATGGAAGAATTTATTTTTTTCATGTAGCAATCTAACAATAATAATAACATTTTACAATTTGTATTAAAAAAAGTGTGTGAAGAACTTAAGTACATACTAGCTGCTTCAACTAATTATCTAACATAATATAAAGCATGTCTTATTTTGTCTGATACCTCATTAATGAAAGGATATCTTATTGACTGATAAATATAGATTATAAGTCTTATGCTTTGCCTTGCTGTCATTATAATGTAGCTTTTATACTGTTTTTGGTAAGTTAACACTGGTAATTGTTGAATCAACACTTTTAATTTATGCAGTTTTATTATTACCAATACTAATTCAGTCACTTTTATGCATATATAAGTTTAAAATATTGAGTGTGTGCTTTTAAAACATTATAAACTGATATGATATTTTCAGAGGTCTTCCCTCTTCTGTTTAATGTAACATTTTTACCAGAATTCAAGTTAACAAACAGTGAATTGTTCAATGTGTTAATATACTTGTATATTAGTTGTTTGAAATAAAATGGTTAAAGCTTCACTCCAGCTATTTCTTTTGCAAAAAAAAACTCGGACATTGCACGTTTTACTGCACATTTTTCAGTAGAATCATAACTTTGAATTACAGGTATGCACGTCTTTAAATTTTATCATAATTCAAGTGTTGCTACAAATTAGCATTTAAGGTTGCATTATAGAATGTAATTTTATTTACCCATGTTACTAATTTTTCCTTTGTATGTATGCTGAAATGAAATCTGCAATATTATAATTATTTTAATGTGGACTGTTATGAAGCCAGAGTTTTTCAAATATTCCATCTTTCTGAAGATTAATGTTTAATGCATTGTTAACCACTCAATTTTTAAGAAACATGTTTTATTAATACATCAAAATTAAATAATGACATCTATAATTTAAAAAGTAGATATTCTGACAGTCTTACACAATCATATTTTTAAACTACCAAGACATTTTGTTCATATATTGTAACATCAAAAATATATAATTTCCCCACCTTTGCTTGTAATTAAATGGTTATTAATTTAGTACAAATGAGCAGACAGCTTAAAGTTGAATAATGTTTAAAAAGGTTTTCTTAGAAGCAACTGTTGGAAACCAGAGGAATAAAAGTAGGTTTTTTAATCAAAATGATTATTTCTTTCAACTGTTATTTTAAATTCTAGAGGAAGCATTTAGTTATCCAATACGCTTGAAATTGGTAAGGGTTAATGAGAATTAAGCTTTGTATTCTAAAGACAGCTGTTGTTGGTATTAAAACTTTAATTACAGTAAAGTACAGATTAATATTTTGTCCTTCTTAGGCCATCTTTGGGATAGTTATGGAGATTTATGCTTTAGTAAATTCTTTCTAGAGCTTTCCTGGTATTAGTAGCAATTAATGTAACAAACGTTTTACTTTTTCTTGTTCCTGGACAGAAAGTGTTATTTCCCAAATGCTTATGCCTAAAGTAAATGAAAAGACCTATTTTTCTCTTCAAACTTTGCTTTTGTGACCTGGGAGCATAATAATGAAAACATGATGGGAGACTATGTTTGGGGGCTGATACATGAAAGTGATTTACATTACAGTCGCAAATCTCGAAAAGCTACTCACTTCTAAACATTTTTTGTTAATTTTTCTATAACTTTAGTATAAATACACATAAATCTTGATTCATATGTTGTTTTATTCAGACCTTATATAAATAAAAATGTGCAAATTTGCCCATTTTACATAGAAAATAGGTTAATTTGTAAATTTCATTATCCAGGTCACTAAAGCAAAGTTTGAAGGGAATAATGGCCATTTTCTGTACTTTTATAACATAAGCCATTAAGAAATAACACATACTATCCAGGAACAAAATTTGTGTTACATAGTGTAATCTAAGTCTTTCAAATGAGAGTAAACTGAGCTAAATGTTAAAGTTATGCAAGTTAAAAAAATTGAATCATGTTTTTGTATTACATGAAGATTGAAATGTGTGACCAGTCACTGTTTGAAGAGAGTTGTTTTTGTCAGTATATGTGAATATTGTGAGATTTCAAACTATAACGTGAGAAGAAGTCTATATTTTTGTAAAGCCTGTGTTTAAAGAAGTACTTGTGAATTAATTATGCAAATATAACCAAGTTTATTAGGTTTTAGTATTGTATACAAAGCAAAGAAACCATAATGAAGCTAACCCAAATATCAGAAAAAATTATTAAAATAGCTAAATAAATATTAAAATTGATATTTAAAAACTGTTTTTTGCCCAATTTGTCACACATTATCAGATTCCCAAATATTATATTAAAGTCACAGCATGTGTATAAGTAGCTGTATTTTAGTCAGTATTTGTACATCTCAAATAGAATAAAATAAAAGTATTATAATTATTTCAAAATGTAACCTGTTATGTCTTTTTTCTTATTTTTGATGATCTAAATGCATAATCCGAGGATTGTGGGTTCAAATCCCTATCACAACAAACATGCTTGCATTTTCAGCTGTAGGGACATTATAATGTGATGGCCAATCCCACTTTTCATTAGTAAAAGAGTAGCTCAAAAGATATTGATGGATGGTGATGGTTAGCTGCCTTCCCTCTAGTCTTACACTGCTAAATTAGGGACAACTAGTGCAAATAGCCCTAATGTAGCTTTGTGCAAAATTCAAGACAAACCAAACTAATCTAAATGCATACTTTCCCTTGTATGCCTGATAATTCATTGTAAGTTAGATGAAATATCAGTCACTTTTAATTATTATTATTTTTTTTTTAGTTTTTTTTAACCCTAAGTCATAGCTTAACCAGGCCAAGATCCCTAAAAGTTAAAAGATAAATTCTTCACATCATCAGATCCCGTAGTTGTCATTTATGGCTTTTCAATCTTTTGCCATTTAGATTTAGATCTAAAGAGTCTAAAACAAGTAAAAACTAAATGATTTTTGTACAGCCTCGATACTGATTAACAAATTCAATCACTAAGGTGAATTGTTATTTTGAGCATAACATTTGCTATGAACTTGGAAATTTCAGCACATACAACATCCAGAAGGATTTCAATAAAAGCGTTAATAGACAAAGTACATAAAAGATGTCTTTTACAAAAGGAACTAAGAGAGCAGTGGATGAACCTCACAAACCATCTGTGTTGTCACCATCAATATTGTCAACAGTTTTAGTTTCTTAAAGGAACTGTCAATTTGTTTCATGTTAGTTTTCTTTTGCTCTGTTTACCTGAAAATGTTTTCTCAGTGGACCACGTCAGCATCTACTACACTTATTATTACCCCTCGAAACACTTTTACTCTGCAGTTACAATCAATAGGGGGCGTAGTTTTATTTTGTTACCATATTATTATACATCTATTTTGTGTGCATGAACACATGAAATACCACAAAAAAATGATATTTTGCCAGAAAATACTGACCAAAATGTGACAAAAATTTTGAAGAACTTCTCAGTGGAAAAGAAGTTACAAATTATATTTTTACAAAATTTGAAAAACCTATGAAATGATACACACTGTAGATGTATCACCAATGTAGACCTAGTTAATTTGTAAATTACTTAGGGTTAACAAAAACATGAAATGTTTTTTTTTTTTTTTTAACGAAAATAGGTGGCCATTTAAATTGTTTTGTAACAGACATAATGTATGTCATTGTCTCATTGATTTTATATTTGTTAGGTTTCAATGAATGTGTAATCTATTTATAATTAGGTGTACTTAAGTAGTCATTGGTGTGTTCAGATTTCTTGGTTTATGAGTAAGTTCAAATATGTTGCTTTAATTAATAAGCTCACTGACTGTGATAATTAAATAATAATATTTATGTTTCTTTTAAGCTTTCTGTTCTGAAGAAAATCGACATTGTGTTGAGTTTTCTAAGTTTTGTCTTGTAATTATTCGGAATCTATAAACTATAGCTTGGTATTAGTTTTTGTGCAGCTGAGAACACATCTTCATAAGAGAATGGTGTACTGCTTTTGCAATGGAGGAATCGGAAATTTCAGTGAATACTATAAAGTTCTTTTTTTTTGTAAATCTGAGAAAGTAATTTGATTTTTATATCATCTTGAAAAATTATTAAAACATTGCTTTATGTGTAACATTGAGGTGGAAATAACTAGATTTCAAGTAATGCAACAGAAACAAGCAAAATGTATTTAAAATAGTTTATATTACAAAACTGTGAGATAAATACATAAATGTGATTAGCCTGTGTGGCTGCAAGCACATCTAAACAGGAACAAATGCTATGCATATCACACAGCCTACATTTTTCTCGATATGGCTGTATGCATCTAAACAGATTCAATACAAAGCACACAACATACATTTTTTGGAGAAGATGCCTGTACACATCTAAGAAGTGATGGGCATACAGGACATAAGCTACTTTTTCTTAGGATGGCTGTATGCATTTAAACAAATACAAATGCAGTGTCTTGGTACAACAGTTGTATACGTCTAAGTAGTGATGGGCTTAGTGTGTAGGACATAACCTACTTTTTTTTAGGATGGCTGTATGCCTCTGAACAGATACAAATGCAGTGTCTTGGTACAACGGTTGTATACGTCTAAGTAGTGATGGGCTTAGTGTATAGGACATAACCTACTTTTTCTTAGGATGGCTGTATGCCTCTAAACAGATACAAGTGCAGGGTCTTGGTACAACGGTTGTATACGTCTAAGTAGTGATGGGCTTAGTGTGTAGGACATAACCTACTTTTTTTTAGGATGGCTGTATGCCTCTGAACAGATACAAATGCAGTGTCTTGGTACAACGGTTGTATACGTCTAAGTAGTGATGGGCTTAGTGTATAGGACATAACCTACTTTTTCTTAGGATGGCTGTATGCCTCTAAACAGATACAAGTGCAGGGTCTTGGTGCAACGGTTGTATACATCTAAGTAGTGATGGGCTTAGTGTATCGGACACAGCCTATTTTTTCTTAGGATGGCTGTACACATCATCTAAGTAGTGATGAGCTAAGTATAAAGGACACAACATATCTATTTTTTAGGATGGCTATATGCATCTAAACAGATACAAAAGCAGTGTTTTGGTACAATGGTTATACACATCTAAGTAGTGATGGGCTAAGTATATAGGACACAACCTATCTATTTCTTGTATACATCTAAATAGTGACAAGCACAGAGATTACCACACAATGTACACTTAGAACTATAACACTATGAAAATATTTATGATCCAAAACTGAAATGTATTTAATAAAACATTTTGTTCTGTTTATATATACAAAATAGTATTTTTGTTTTAGTTTTATATAATGTAATCAAATTTTAAAATATCAAAATTTTCATGTCATAATTTTTGTTGATGGTCTGTATTTGTTAAAATGAATAAAAGATTAAATATTTAATTATATTTTTATTAAATATAATTATTAATTATGAAAATTTTAATTCATGTTTTCAGTGTTGCTCTGTTACCGTCCTCGTGAGTGTTTAATGAAAGGCTGTGTGTGAGAAGTGGCTAGGATTTTCTTGAAAGGAATGCTGGTACTCTTACTTGCTCTTCTGGAGCCTTATCATCATGGGTTTTTTTTTGTCAACTAACTTAATTGAATATTTTCAAGAGGGGTATCCAGGTTTTGTTAATTTTTATGTTCTATGTATTATGACTTAGTTGATGTAGGAAGATTTTTCTTGTGCTTTTCACATACCACTTTACTGTACTATTCTAATTTATTATATATTCTTCTCTGGCATGATGGGATATTGCAGAGAGAGTGCTATTACAGCCTTGTATGTTTGGTTGTTATTATTATCTTGATTTCTAACATTTGTTGGTATTATGTGTGTTTGAGTCCAAATTTGCAAGATATGTTCTGAATGTTTTTGCTCTCCATTAGGTCTTATATATACTAACTAAGATCATATGTTGTGGTTCAGAAAACTCTACTGACTTTGTTATCTTAAAGCCACAAATAAGTTAAAACACAAAAATAATCAGCCAGATATAAGATACCATGACATGCCACTACAGGACTTTTATTCTGTGGATTCATAGCTTCAAAAAAATATAGATTATACTAGATTTGTAGTTGTTATGGATCTCATCAGCTTGGAGTATCTTTCATGTCACTGATGCATTGCAGTAGAGAAGTCAGGCTGATAGTACTTTCAGTTGATACAACCTCATGTTAGATGTACACTGGTGTTGCCAGTTGAAAACGATTGATTCATTTTTCATACTTGATTCTGTAAGAAAAACTTAATGTTACACACTAAAAATATTTAATTCCTGTAGTACATTTCGTGTATGTAAGACATATTAATACTAAAAATAAACGACCTTACAACCAGAATGTTGATTTCATTAAACCCTGAAAGTTGAGTGCCTAATTAAATAAAAGCAACATTTTTTGTGTTATGTGGTCGTTTATTTCTGGTATTAACACGAACATTATGATTGATTTTTTACGAGTCCCCTGTTGCTACAGCAGTTAGGTATATGGACTTATAGTGTTAAAATCTAGGGTTCAATTTCCTGGGGTGTACAGAATGCAGATAACTCTGTTGCGTACCTTTGTGCTAAAAACACAAACAAAATGCTTGTTATGAAGTTATAAAGTAATGGGTACATGACAGAAGATCTTTGTCTCTTACAAAAATATTAAAATCCCACCTCTGTCCCATCTTCTGCATTAGGTTTCTTAAAGCAGCAGTTTATCTGTTTACATTTTTCGCAAATGTGTTATGGTGTAGCGAAAATTAAACTTGAAAAGATCACTCTGGAAGATTTAAATAGGCATTCTTAAATATACTTTATTAAATATCTTGATAGCCAAACAAAAAACAAGTTATTTACATGGCAAGTATTACACCTTTATTTATAACGAACAGTAAACAATTTCAACAATTGATGTAACTGTAAGATCAGGAAACATGCTAAGCCTTATCACTTCATTATTGAATAGAACCAAGATCGTAAGGGAAAAAGATTATACCAGCTGTTACCAGAATATTAGTAAGCTGTTTAATTACTGGTTATTCACATACATAAATTCAAATCACATCTATTTAATACACCAATTCCTAATAAGTTTCTAAAAGCACAGCAACGAACTTTAAATTTAAAACATTTCACCTAAGACATAGCTTACAAGCTCATTATTGCTAACTTATAAAATATCGGTCACGCCATTTGCTAACACATCTCATTAGAAATTTAAATTTGTGATTTTCATCAACGAGCTTTTCTTTTGTCATCAACAAAGTACCTTATCACATTATCATCCTTTAATATCCAATATGTGATATTAGAGCACATTAAAACTGATAATCAATCATTCAAACACCGTATTTACCGATCTTGTAAGAAATTTTGTGATCTAAACTTATCAATCGCATTGTGATATAATATCACACCAAAATTACGTGCTGACAGATCATATTCTACCATCTGAATAATTGAATTAGTTGCAAGTATGTATATTATATATATATATATATATAATACATTAAAACCTGTGTAAGGCAGACGGCACGGGACAAAGTAAAATTTTCGTCTTAGACAGTGAACATGTATTTCTTTAATTATATCTAATTTTTGAGCGGAACGCTATACTTGCTTGACTCAAGGGAAGTAAGACGTTTGTGAATAAAGTTATTATACTGTTTATGTTTATTTATTAGAATAAGAACAAAAATAGACATTCAAAATTCAAGTACACAAAATCTTAATCATATTTATTTGAAAAAAGTGCCAAATTTCAACTCTTTCGTTTTTTTAATGGGCTTTCTCATGCGGTTAAAAGAGAACGCCAATTCTAGGGCCGTTTCATGAAGTACATTTTCCTCTTCATTTTTGCATACAATTTACTAGTATTTATATAACTTAACACTTGCGATGAAATAGGAATTTCTATGTCCTGACTATCTTTTCCATTTTATTCATCTTCTGAATCTCTCAAACTGTTACCATCTCGCAATTCTATTATAGATTTTAAATCAATTTCATCAACTTCTGTTAAAACATTCTTGTCAACGTTCACAAAACTTTCCATGTTCACAGAATCATCTACATCAATCTTCTCAGAGTGTGGATTTCACTAGAATTGTCATAACAAACAACTTCTTCACAATCTCTGCAATTATTAAGAATAAATCCACAGTTTCGAAAGCACTTTATTTCGCATTCATCTTTTATGCATTTGATTGAATGACTTAAAAATGCAATTTCATCTAACACGTCAATTTTCATGGCCATTTCAGATGCTCTCTTCCAGTCGTAAATGTTTGCAATTATTTGCTGAAGCATCATTTTTCTGTATATCAATTTTTTACACTGCATAATTCTATTATCTAGTGGCTGTAGAACTGATGTACATGGAGGTAGAAAGACTAAACGAACATTTGAAATCGAACTTTTGGGTGACAAGTTGCATTATCTAGGAAAAATAGAATATTCCTGTTTCCTTGTTCCATTCTTTTGCTTAATTTGTTAAAAAATTCCTCGAATATAGCACTTGTTATCCATGCTTTATTATTCGCTTTCCATTCCACAGGAAGTTGATTCTTCCTTAAATTTTCGAAGCAGCGCGGATTTCCACTTTTACCTATTACCCATGGTAAATTTCTCCTAAGTTTTAAAATTAGGGAAGATAAGAATTTATTTTTTGTGAGAATTATTTAAGAAGTAGAATTTTGCACTTAAAATACAAATATATTTCTAGAAATCATGAATCTAATTTAACTGCAAAAATAATGACGGCAGAAAAAAGAACAGAATATATTTAACCAACACTTACTGTAACAAAATGTCCAATAATTTATTAACATTTAAACAAATTAGTGATTAAACAAGAATTTATTAATAGTTAAAGAAATTATTAATTAAATAAGAAATTAATATTTAATCAAAACATTTTTTTCTGCCTTACTCAGGTTACATAGATGAGGTAGATGATAGTTTTCGGTGCGCGTTACGCAGGTTCCGCCGTATATAGGGCCTTTTATAAGAGAAATCTTAAGATAATACTGCAAAATTTCCGGCTTGTACAGGTTTCAATATATATATATATATATATACTTAGGACTTTTCAAACATATTAACGATTATTTATAACGGTGAATAATTTTATATAGATATATTGTCCACAACTTTGTTTTAAATCATCTAAAACAGTTGTTTCTTGGTGATATAATTTTAACATATATTCAATGGTAGCAGAAAATAACATTGTTTATATTCCATGAATTTGTAGTGGGCGCCTCTAACGTGGATTGTAGACCTAAACTAGCGAATCACTTCTCTTCACAGATACTGCACGTCAACTGACATTATCATCAACAGAAACAGCTAGCACCATAGACATGATGAAATGCATAGAAGTTTTTCAAATAATATCAAAAGTTTTACTTGGATTCTTAAGTAAAAATCTTTAAATTTGGCACAAACACCCATAGCAATAATGGGCTCTTTACGCCATTTTTATATTCAGGTTATAATGAAGAAGGAAACGTTTATGCTCGAAATTCTTCACAATTTTAGCACCGTATATCGACATTTGTATGATGTCAGAAAATTAGTCAAAATACCTGCGAAAAGCATAGTGATCTGGCGCTACATCATTCCCATCTAGTGACTTCTTTCAAAATGAAAATTTAATGTTAACTTTAACATTTACGAAGAGTGAGTAATTTCTGTGTTTAAGGAGGAAATTACAAAGCGAAATTTGCAAATTCCAAAATATACAATAATACTATACTGACATTTATGAAACATCAAATCATGTACGGTATTACGAGTCGAAGATAAACTCGCAACAAATTTACAATTCATGTGAATTACGTTAAGAGCAGAGTTTAAATGATGAATATAAAACCCGCTGTTCTCGTGATGACAGAGTTGAATCCAATTTCTTCAGAACATTAATCAGCATAATAAAACACTTTAAAAATACGAGAATGCTACTAATATTTACCAACACAATAGCAAAATGCACAGAAGTACCATATTTCATTCGGCATTAGACGATGGAAATTAGAAGAGAATTTGAAGACGAAGATATATTTGTTTGGTTTGGTACTACAATTAAATAAAATGAAAATATTAAAGTAGTACCATATTGAAAAATATCTATTAGAGCGGGCCTACAAATATCTGAATGCAATAAGGCAATACATTCTTTTCTGAAACAGAAATCATTAAATAATACAAAACTCTAATACAAGGCTCATATTAGCGTCCGACATTTCGATCCGAAATATCGCTTTTTTTTGTGACAACACAAATTAATTTGTATTATGAATCACTGTTAAACTGATGTTAGTTTTTGCAATAACACACGAGTTTGTAATATACACATTGAACCAGTAAGAACACTGTTATCAAAATTAAAACACAACTGAGGTAGAAATTGAATTGGCAATTAGAAAAAGAAAAGATATTAATATTTTCTATCTTAGAGTTAATGTCCATTACTGAAATACTATTAGGGCTTGAAGTAAATGATATAACTCGCATTTGACTACTGCATTAAAGTTTCTAACATCAGAAGGGAATGCCATCTGCCATTTTACATTTTAGCACGTAAATAACACTAGGAAGGCTGCACAATTAAATGTAGTTTAAAGCTGTATTTACTACATATATATATATATATATATTTTTTACATGTTGAATTAATTATGTAAAGATAATTAGGCTTCTGGTAGTGTAGAAACTGCACCTTCGGATATGAGCGTTTGATCACCAGGAAGAAAAACTGTAAATGAAACAGGATCGGATTACGTAATCACCACATTATATAACGCACGAACACACAGTTGAAGTGAGAAGCTAATTCGATGTCAACTACGAATATTTCACTTTGTACAAAGTAGAATATATCTCTGAAGAAATGGTTAGAGAGAGGAAAGTGTCAAGGCTTTTTCACAGCATTCAAACGTAGAAACTAGTGTCACTTTTAAGACAGTTCTAAAAGGTATAATTTTAAAGTATTAAACAGGAAAGACGGACGTCAAGAGGCTCACGCAACGCAATATGCACTTACATTCCAAACTGTAAGGTACGTTACTTTCAGCATCTGGTACATGAGAGAAATAGAAAGAATACAATTAGGCATAGAAAATGAGAACAAATGTAGTAACAAATTACCGTTTGAAGTTTAAAGAATCTCAGGAAATCAATATTTTCTCACGAGAAATTAACTAGTTTATTAGTGTACAAAAACACATCTCTATGCGCAAAACCTTTGCACTCGAAGTTTGATAACGATTATGTCAACGTGAGATAAGCCTCGTGATTTTCCGGGTAGAGCAAAGTGTTTCAAATATTTTCGTTAAGCCTAAATTTTTACACAAATTCAAGAGGTGAAAGTTAAACAAGCTAGTGGTGCTCACCTGTATCAGGATCTAGCTTCACAGCGTTTAGAGTATCAAGAACTTTTCACGTTTATGTTACCAGTTTGAATTGTTAAAAATGAAAGGAGAGACTAAGAATAATAAAAAAACAACTCACAATTCAGATTTTGAAAAACACACACACTAAAAAACAGACTTAGTGGAACTTCCAAGATATTCAAAAAAGAGGTGAAAGGAAACCTTTAAGACAACACCTAAATTAAAAAAAATATTTTGTACTGTTTGTTTAACCCTAGAGGCCGATTAGTCTATATGTATTCTTCTCAAACCAAAACTTCCATGTAGTTCGTAAAAAAGTATTAAAACACATTGTATTAAAAAAAATGACTGAGAATCTAATCAACAATTTCTTGATGACAAGAAACCCACTGGAAATAAAAATATATCTCAGAACGGCTGGTATGGGTATTAACACTTTTATTGATAAGGAGAAAACAACCTAAGCCATCTTCAGGTTAATAAAGAGAGTTCGAATGTGACCGTTGTCGGACACATGTCTAGGTGCGAAAGTATAAACGAGCGCAGGATTATAGAGGGTGTTGCAGGTGGATGTTAGTATAGGTATAAAGGTGTTCCTTGGTTTAATTTTGAACAGTTCCACGCTAGTCACAGAGCAAGTCAGACGTGCCGATATCTCTGCCAACATGCTTTTTAAGACGAAACGATCATCCACACCAGTTAGGCTGCCAATATCGGCGGTATTTGTCGACAGTCTACCGTCGAACCTCACGCTGCTTCAAGTCGCCACGTTCATCGCCCAAGCCAAACCGGGTGCAAACATCGAACCGTCCAGGACCCGAATCTTACGCCGGGGAAGAATTCTCATCCAGCCCGCCACTACCGCAGACCAAATTTATCTATGCCAGCCATGGAACACTGAATTGAAAGTAAGTTGTTCCCCTACTAAAAGTCCTGTCAGTCTTTACTCAGTATTCCTCAGGGGCGTCGATCCATCAATACAACCGGAAGAAATCAAACTAGCCATAGAATCTCAATTCATGCCAAGGTATACGCTGTTCATTGAATTTTCTCCAGAAAGACTAATCTACCTACGAACTTCATGAAGATAGTGACAATGTCGAAGTACAGTGCTGACTGTATTTTACGTGACGGATGTTACTACCACATATTTCACCTTAGAGCCGAATCTCTCATCGACAACTTTTCAATTCTTGGTCAAACAAAGCACCCCGACATAATAGACAACCAACGGACTATTTCGAACGAGAAACTACGAAAATACCGCCGAGTCTAGATCCAACTAGAAACACGAACGCAGATACAGATAACTCGACCCAGAAGACGTCAACTCCCTCTGATAACAACAAGATTTAGCAGTCCAAGGAAGAAAAGTGACAGATCATGCCAGACCTCAGTTCCAGTTCCACAGAATTCAACTACCAGCCAGACTCAGATCATCAACAAGATAACTATCGACGCGTCAGTTCAAATAGAAAAACAAATTACCATCACTCAGAAAACACAAACCAAAATTACAAGAAGAAAGAAAACATCTCAGACCAGCGAAGAACAACTCAACAGAAGAACAGCCAGTTGTTTAACTACCAATACCACGTTTTTCTTTATCATCAATGGGCTTCAGGTGTGAAAACAAGTTCATGACGAAGTTACTACCTGATCTACAAGACCGCAGCTAGCAGTTTCCACATATACCACCAGTGTTTCTTTTTATTCCTTTGTTTCTTCCCAGCTACTTCCGGGCACGGTCTGGGTAGATTTTTCGGCGCCCAGGCCGTGTGTTGAAGTGGGTTTTCTCGGGGTACTCCTGTTTTCCCCCACAGCAAAATCTCTGGCATTGGATCTGTAGGTCCCAGCCACATTCTCACCTGATCCTGAAAAGAGCCGTTTATTTATCCAGTTATAGTTAATTATAACTCATTTCGCCAGCCGCCAGCGTATTCCGACCATGGGCCAAGGTCTGGTCACTTCACTTACGCCACCCTCGTCCAGTTCTCCCGTCTTTCGTATTACTCTCAAATACCCCATTGCACCTTCAAAATGTCAAAATAAAAGTAAATGAAAAAAACCCCATGACAATTTTAATAATTTCTCACGTGATGGGACGAAGAGGTACCACAACGTTCCTGACCACTCCAGTTGGAGAGAGAATTCCTCAGATTTCTCTCTCTCTAAACTAAACCCTTGTCACGTTAGTTTGCGTTTGGTTTAATTTTGGTTTTAGTTGCTGTATAAGTAGGACTTATTTGATTTTGCGTTTCTTTATATTTGTTTCCATACTTAATATCTGGGTATTTTCTATGATTATATTGTATTTATTTTATTTGCTGTGTTCAAAAACGTGTGAAGGTGTTGTTTTTTTTGTTCTTTGAATCTAGTTTCCATTTTACTGCTTGTGTCTCCAACATAGAAGTCGTGGCAGTTGTTGCATTGTATTTAATAAATTATGTTGGTGTTGTGTTTGTCAGTGTAGTTTTTACATAGTGTGGACTTTAGTTTGTACCTGGTTTTTGAATACCTTTGGTGTTTACTGGAATGTTGTGTTTTGTTATAAGTTTTTTCTAAATGTTGGTTATTTTTTCACCGATGTCGGGAGCATATGATATGCAGCAGTCTAAGGTTTTGTAGTTTGTTGGATCTTGGGATTTATTGTTGGTCTAGGTTGTATGGTTTTTTAAAGAAATTTGTTGATGTTGATGAAGAGTTTTTTTATTTTGTTGATTTCATTGTTAATTTTATCAGGTTAATACAGTTTTGTGACTGTGTTTATTTGGTTTCTTAAAATGTTGAGTTTTTGTTTTGTTTCATGTGCTGAGTCCCAGGGAATGTATAATCCAGTATGGGTGATTTTTCTGTGGATTTCTGTTTTGAATTGTGTATCAGTTCTAGTGATTTTGAGGTTAAGAAATGTTACTTGGTTAGTTTTTTGTCCTGTTCACAGGTGAACTTAATGTTAGGGTATATCAAGTTAACGTAACTGGAAAAACCAAGTGTGTGTTGTGTACATGTGAATCCAGCAATTTGATCACCAAATTACCTGTACCAGTGTAGTGATGGGTGTAATGCTGAATTGATAGCTTGTGATTCAATCTGTGAAATAAAAATGTTGGCTAGAACTGGCGACACGGGATTCCACATACTTAGGGCATTTATCTGCAGGAAGTTTTGGTTATTGAACATTAAGTTAGTTTTGGTGGTAATGAATTCTATAAGGGTTGCGAGTTGGTTGCTGGGAATGTGTATGAATGGGTTATTTTAATATAAAGTTTTAAAGCTGTCTTGCAGGCTTCAATTATTGGGACTTCTGTGAAGAGGGAGATTACATCTTTATGTTCAATACAAAACTTAAGTCCACACTGTATAAAAACTACACTGACAAACACAACACCAACATAATTTATTAAATACAACGCAACAACTTCCACGACTTCTATGTTGGAGACACTAGCAGAAAAATGGAAACTAGATTCAAATAACACAAAAAACACCTTCACACGTTTTTGGACACTGCAAATAAAATAAACACAACATAACCATAGAAAACACCCAGATATTAAGTAAGGAAACAAATATAAACAAACGTAAAATCAAAGAAGCCGTACTTACACAGCAACTAAAACCAAAAGTAAACCAATATAAAGGAACACCTTTATACCTATACTATTTAATAACCTAGCATCCACCAGCAACGCCCCCTATAATTTCGTACCCGTTTATATTCTCGTCCCTAAGACATGTGTCCGTCAACTGTTACATTCAAGATGACCTAGGAAGGTCGAAACGTTGTTCTTTCCTTATCAATAAATGCGTTAACACTCATACCAGCTGTTCTGAGATAGATTTTTATTCAACACTTTCCTCAATTCTAGAACATTTTATGATATTTATGAGAGAAACAGAATATTTTAAATCCCTTAATGATATTGAATTGAAAAAAAAAAGATATATATTTCAACTTACCTATCATTTGCGACGTCCTTGACACATTATTAAAATATATTACAGCCTGCACCTTGGCAGCCTTGAGACAGCAGTGGATGGGCAGTTAAATTGCTTGTTGGAAACGTGGGAACTTTACGTTGTTGGCTACTCACTAGCTGGGCAGAGGTAAGATGAGTTAATTGACTCGTATATATAATCTTTGTTATCATCTAAGTTATATCACATTTGATGACTTCATCCCTCTGGACAATTTTTTTCTTCTAAAGATAACTATCACAATTTCAAGCGAAATAAATATTAAAGGTCCATTCTGAGTAAGATACTGCCTTGGTTTAATAAACACCAGTAACAAAGACAAAAAGGGTTGAGTGCCTTCAAAAGGTGATATTTTTTCGTCGCAAAGAACAAAAGAGGCGCAGTTGTATCTTAGTCCTTTTATTTTTCAGAGGTTATACATAAATTAATATGTGAGTGTATGATGAATGTATTAATATTGTTTGATTAAAGTCAACACAAACTAAACAGACTTGAGTACATTCCGCTGTAGTACATGGTGTGACACTCCTAAACAGACTTGATTACATTCCGCTGTAGTACATAGTGTGACACTTCTAAACAGACTTGATTACATTCCGCTGTAGTACATAGTGTGACACTTCTAAACAGACTTGAGTACATTCCGCTGTGTACATAGTGTGACACTCCTAAACAGACTTGATTACATTCCGCTGTAGTACATAGTGTGACACTTCTAAACAGACTTGATTACATTCCGCTGTAGTACATAGTGTGACACTCCTAAACAGACTTGAGTACATTCCGCTGTAGTACATAGTGTGACAATCCTAAACAGACTTGAGTACATTCCGCTGTAGTACATAGTGTGACACTCCTAAACAGACTTGATTACATTCCGCTGTAGTACATAGTGTGACACTTCTAAACAGACTTGATTACATTCCGCTGTAGTACATAGTGTGACACTTCTAAACAGACTTGAGTACATTCCGCTGTGTACATAGTGTGACACTCCTAAACAGACTTGATTACATTCCGCTGTGTACATAGTGTGACACTTCTAAACAGACTTGATTACATTCCGCTGTAGTACATAGTGTGACACTTCTAAACAGACTTGATTACATTCCGCTGTAGTACATAGTGTGACACTCCTAAACAGACTTGATTACATTCCGCTGTGTACATAGTGTGACACTCCTAAACAGACTTGATTACATTCCGCTGTAGTACATAGTGTGACACTTCTAAACAGACTTGAGTACGTTCCGCTGTAGTACATAGTGCGACACTTCTAAACAGACTTGAGTACATTCCGCTGTAGTACATAGTGTGACACTCCTAAACAGACTTGAGTACATTCCGCTGTAGTACATAGTGTGACACTCCTAAACAGACTTGATTACATTCCGCTGTAGTACATAGTGTGACACTCCTAAACAGACTTGAGTACATTCCGCTGTGGTACATAGTGTGACAATCCTAAACAGACTTGATTAAATTCCGCTGTAGTACATAGTGTGACAATCCTAAACAGACTTGATTACATTCCGCTGTAGTACATAGTGTGACACTCCTAAACAGACTTGATTAAATTCCGCTGTAGTACATAGTGTGACACTTCTAAACAGACTTGAGTACGTTCCGCTGTAGTACATAGTGTGACACTCCTAAACAGACTTGATTACATTCCGCTGTAGTACATAGTGTTTTTTGTTAGGGGGGGGCTTCTTGTATTCAAATTCCGAGAGGCTGTTTTAGTTTCTACTTCGTTACTTATATATCTGATTTTTCCATCCAGTAATGGTACAGGCACCTGTCTCCATGATGAGTCGTTTTTTGCAAACAAAATATCATTTGAGTGTTGTTAATTATGTTGTAGTTAATAATAACCACACTTGATGAAATTTGTAGAATAACTTGTGAAGTTCTTACATCTTTGTACGTTTTACATGTTTTTTTTCAATGATACTATTAAAACCACATTTTAAGATAAATTTGAATTTTCTCAGTGTTACTTTTTTCCTTTTTCTTCCAAATAGTTTAAATATTGACGGTTAAAATAGTATCAATATTTTTAAGTCAAAGCGTAGCCTAGTGGTTAGCGAACTGATTGAGGGAGCTCGAAGACCTCTGTTTCGAAATGTGGTGCTACCAAACACGCATCACTTTCAACTGCGAATGCAATATAAATGTGAGTGTCAGTTATTCTGTTAAGAATAACCATTGATGACAAATTGATATTTCATCGGCGTTTGGATATATCTAGATATTATGTTCAATCTAGACTGCAAATTATTATAGATTATTACTTATTATTACGTTGTATTATGTATAACTTTTAGATCTCGTTTTTAAACCACCTTAGAAACACATGAAACCTTATCTTAATAGTGAGTTTTAGTAACATTTTAGTTTTTCACCACAGCAATTCCTCTGGTGGGTCAGCAACAAGTGTGTGAACTTAATGTGCTAAAATCCCATGTTTGATTGTCATGCTGAACAGAATGTAGATATCCTATTCTGTAGCTTCGACCTAAATTAACAAAAGCAACATCACCGGAGAAAATTGTCTTTCATAACAGCTGAACGGCCTGGTCAAATATGCTTATGAATGAGGCATAGTCGTCATACATAATATTCATTTAAGTATAGACCACAGGGATGGCAAATACCTAATACCACCTACTGTCTGCAATAGCTGATTTTAACCCAATAGCGGGATTTACTATCACCCTTACGTTGAACCCGCTGTTGGAAAAGGGATGCGTGTTTGGAAGCACAACGGTTTTAAACGGAGTTCTCGAATCTCTGTATGATTCGCTAACCATTAAACTACATTCAGACTAATAGTTAGGCTTGTAAAGTATCGAATTTATGTTTGTTTTTGACTAACACACCTATATGCAAAGTTATAGATGAATAATAAAATTTAGTTGAATAGCAAATGTTATAAGCTTTTCTTTTCTAACAAAAAACAGCATATAGCCAGAGAGCCACATCCAAGAAATCTACAAAAACAGAAAAATACCAGTCTGCCTCAATTATACTAATTACTTTGGCATAAAATTTGAGAACAGTGCTTTATTATGAAGTCCTTGTCAAAGTATATTTATACAAGATGTCTTCGAAGATGACCGGCAGCTTATGAAAAAGTCACATTTTAGATTTGTTAATAAGTTGTATTAAATGATACAATTAAAATGTAAGTTTTTGTGTTTAAAGTAATAATCATTGATGTAAATTATTTTGTTCCTTAAAAAATATCATGAAGTAGATAAAATATAGGTCAAAAGGTCAATAAGTGAAACAGAATTTCTAAGATATTAAAAAGTAAAAATGTAACAATTGCACAAGAATTGTAACAAATTGTAACACTTGTATTTAATTTTTCAGTGGATTTTAATAATTTCATACATTACAGAGTTACATTCTTTTGTTACTTAGCTTTCGTTTGCAGTTGTTTCCAGACTAAGCAATGCAATTGGGTACACAAATTATGTTTGTCACGGTGTTTGCATTGATGTTGAATGTAAAATTTATATTAGCTGAAAATGATAGATAACATGTTAAACCCTAAATAGATGCTAACAAAATATCTAGATGTAGAATTGAATTTTAATTGGATTTTATACAATTAACAGATGATAATAAAACATTAATTTCCAGAAATGTTTACATTAATAGCGATTGTGTATTAATTAGTACTTTATATAATTAGATTGGAACATCCTCACTTTTATATAGACTTTTTATTTTAAATAGAGCAGTATGGCTTATTACGTTGATTCATGGTGGTGGTGAATTTTGCTTTACAGGTTGATTTAAGAGGGATTAGAACATGAGATCATTATGGAACCACAAATATTATGAAGGAGACCAAAACCATCAAAAAGATTTTTCAAAATGTTTACTTTGTCAGGTCAGTTAAGCAGAAGACATGAAAGATTTGACTGGAAGTGGTATGGTATTATTTTTTTGTTCTTTTGAAAATCGAAAACATGAAGTAACCTACAGATTGCGCACACTGTCACAAGAAAAACCAGTGGTTCTCAGTATGAGGTCAAAGTGTGATCGTTCATGCAGAAGAAACTACACTCGTGATATAAGAATAATGCTGAACAGTTAGAACCGAAAAGAGTTAAAACTTTAGAAGTTGTCAATTCTGATACATTTGTATTAAAGGAATATTTTTAGGATTTCTCGCGATATCCTAATAACGTTATATCTGAAGTAATAACAACGATATTTGGAGGGGTATTTTGTACAGAGCCACGTGTGTTGCCCCAACGAAGAGAAGTACAAACAATTTATAAATCGTTGTCTTGAAGAAACTGATACTAGGATTGTTGCTCATCTGGCATATGTGTGGAAAGCCTGGAATTTAAATAAGTTGTAGTTACTCGCACTGAAGTTGACAGAATAATGTCTTGCATGTATCATTTTTTTGGGGGTGTAATAGAAATTTGAATTCGGAAAAATGATATATTGTTAGCAGTTCACGAGACTGTACGTGCTTTACTGACAGACTTTGATAGTCTTGGTATATTGTGCCAACATTTACTTGCTTCAATGACCCTAGATGTCTTTACTAAGTGCTGTTATACCATCATGCAAATGGTACAGCGAAACAACTACCAATACCAACAGACTTTGTCAGTGTTAGCAAAATTACTTGCTTTAATATCCTTAGATGTCTTTACCAAGTGCTATTGTACCATTAAGCAAATCGAGCAGAGTTACAACTACCAATACCAACAGACTTTGTCAGTGTTAGCAATATTACTTGCTTTAATATCCTTAGATGTCTTTACCAAGTGCTATTGTACCATTAAGCAAATCGAGCAGAGTTACAACTACCAATACCAACAGACTTTGACAGTCCTAGTATATTGTGCCAGCACTTAGTTCAATGTCTCGAGATGCCTTTACCACGTGCCGTTGTACCATCGTGCAAACTCTACAGAGCTATAACCACCAATATCAACAGACTTTGATAGACTTAGTATAATGCGATAACTTTTACTTGCTTCAATATCGTGAGATGTCTTTACCAAGTGCTGTTGTACCATTGTGAAAATCGTACAGAGATACCAATAACAAGAGAGACTGACAGATGTGTGAATGGCGAAAGGCTTGTTCCAATTTTGTGTGCAAACACAACAAAATCAAATCTACCTTATGGAAATGTTAAGCCTTCAAAAGTTTAAAAACCTAAATTTCTACACGTTTGAAAATATAATGCGATATTGGTCTTTCATGTTTAGGTTCCGTTGAAATGCGGAAAATTAAATTTTGGTATAGACGATAAAAGTGATTTGAATCATTAAGGTTATGCTTTTGTTCTTGTTTTGTGATATTCTTTTCTTATCTATTCTGGTAATATCGCTAAATGCTTGAATTTTCAGGATTTCAAATGTACGAGCAAGTTTAATTTGAACAGGATATACTGAGAAAATGTTTGGACATACTGTTAGTTGTTACTATGAAGGTTAACGTTACGTTACAAACAAAATATTCATAAATATGTAATATTTGACATCATATTATAATATAAACTATAAAAATGTCATTAATATATTGTTATTCTCTTGAATTGTTTGAGTAAAAATAAAGTAACGAGATGTGCACGTGGTTGACCCCTGACCTTAATGGCGCGGTATTTCAATCCCGATGGAACTACAGGAATATATTTTTATATACATTAAACAATTCTGAATCACCATAGTTATTTTACATATGGATTAAAATATGGCCCAGGATGAGACTGCTTCATGATGACCTGGATGAAGAACCATCATGATGATACGTGTGAAAACAAATGATTTCAAATGTTTTGCAAGGAATGCTATAGCCCAACATTATTTCTCTACCTTCATTAACAATTAAGATGTTGAAAGTAGTTAAAAAAAAGATTTGTACATCTCTTCGGCCTGTTTTTCGTCAGGAGAAATTGAGGATCCCTGGCTAATGGTGTTTTCACTTTGAAAAACAAAACTTGTTCAAGGAGTGTATTTTGTATTAGAGATCGTAAGAAACACAGTGAAGAGGAAGTAATGTTGGATGCTGTGATTTTTACACATTGTTGAAATCAATCGAACGTTTTTGCTAACCAGTACAATACTTCTGATTAGAATAAGGCAAAAAGTCATTTCACTTATTTTGTTTGCAAAACCGTAAACATATCTAACAAATAAAATAAGCTTTAATATATAATATATTTGTATATTATTTTCATTTTTTAAAGAAATTGCTATTTTCTTTAGGAACATCTTAATTAAATTACACAGGCCTACGATGGTTTAATCGTCTTAACATTTTCATGTTCAACAACTCCTGTATGCTAAATCAGAAAATGATATCCATTACTTACACATTTTTACAAAATGTGAAAACGCAGTACATAAAAGAAAGACCACAATATGTAGTTTTTAGGCTAAAAGATGTAGATTTCACGCATATAAAAACGAAACATGAGGAACACAGATACAAGTTAGTTTACATCAGTGTTCTCCCATTTTCTACAGATTGTTTGTATTTTTGTTAACAAACATGAACATAAAAATGTTCATTGTTGTAAACTAAATAATAATTTGATCTAATTAAACGTTTTTCTTCCCGATTTGTAAAACAAATTCTGATGTGATAGAAAAAAATAATATTATTTCCAAAACCTGCGTCGGCGAACTATGAGAAATTTGTTATTAAAACCAAAACAACTTTTATGAAGTTTAAATTCGCAGGCCTGTGTTATTGTCTATGTCATAACAGTATTAAGAACCGTATTTACAGATAATTACAGAAATACCCTGTAAAATTGGATTAATCATGCATTCAAATGATATTATATCTAAAACACAAATAACACACAAAATATACAGCAGGCCTCTAATATTCCTAAAGAAGAGATGGATAGTTTGAATATTCGTAATTGGATCTTGAAAATATAAAATACAACGGGTTTGTTTCATTATTGTTGATATAGATTAAAGATAAAATAAACTGTTGACAACAATACAGAATCATTGAAAACACATCAAGCGTTTCTTCTAAAACTTTCAACAAACAATTTGTGAGTTGAATACTGAAATTATATCCTAAACAAGATAACTGTTCTAATCTTAGAAAAAAATAATTCATATTTAAAAGCTTAATGTTTAGAAATAAATATTTATTATTTATTAGTATATTGTTTATGTTCCACAAACTTCACATACGTGCAAGTGTAATTCACAAATAAAAATAACGAAATATAAAATGTTATTTACGTAAGCATAACTAAAACATCCTGCAATGTTTTACAACATATATATATATATATATATTTGAATTGGTAAGCTAAGAATCTAATGCATTATTGTGACACTTATCTTGGGTAACGAAATAGATCATATAAAATGAATATGGATTGTTTGTTTAGTGCAAATACCACACAGTGAGATATCTGTGCTCTGTCCACCGTGGGAAAAGAAACTACGAATATTTTGTTTGTGTGTGTCTTATATCAAAGCTACATCTGGCTATCTGCTGTGTTCACCGAGGGTAACTGAACTCCTACGTTTATCCAGCGAGAAATCACGAATTTTTAGCATTGTAAATCCGTAAACATATCGTTGACCCCCGGGGGACTTGGATATGGTAACGAAAAAAGGACAAAAACAAGCTTTGTTTTTGTTAGTCGTAATTTACGTAACATTCCCTTTATTCTCATTTCTCTGTTTACATGAACCTACATTTTAAACAATCAGAATTTGCAGAAGTAAGACCAGAAAAGCCAACCCGGTTAAGAACAGGAAGTAATTTGTTCTGACATTTATATTGAAACCTCAAAGGTATTAACGTTATAAGATGACAGTCGTTTTGCTATTTTCGGATCATAATGATACTTTTGTTTGTTTTGTTTTTATGAATTTTGCGCAAAGTTACATGTGCGCTAGCCGTCCCTAATTTAGTAGTGTAAGACTATAAGGAAGGCAGCTAGTCATCACTACCCACCGCCAACTCTTGGGATACTCTTTTACCAACGAATAGTGGGATTGACCGTCACATTATAACGCCCCCACGGCTGAAGAGGCGAGCATGTTTGGTACGACGGGGATGCGAACCCGCTACTCTCAGATTACGAGTGAGTCACACGCCTTAACCCACCTGGCCATGCCGGGGCCCGTAATAATACTTCATTCACATTAAACTATTTGTTTCAATGCAGAAGTGAAACTGAATTATGTAAGATTTGGTATATGTGGTAGAAACGTAAAAATGTAATATAAGTACTTTTTACTCGAGTGTAATATCATGAAAAAAAAACAAAACGTTTTAGTTGCGCTAACCTTGTTTAGGTAACGAACGAACTATTAGTGCACTGTTATCAAATATCTTATCTTTCGGATGCTTTAACAGACATAAAGGAGAGAGAGGAAAACAGTCCAGATGCGATCATGCGCACTGACTTCATATTGAACAGAGGTATACGAATACACGATACAGAACATTCTCGAATCTGAGAAACAACATCACGTTGTCATATCGTGCAAGCAAGCTCACACCACACACAAGAAATGATGCTCCTTCATACCCTTTGTAGAATCGGTTGATGCCACGGATTTCCGATGGTAATGTTTGTGGAACTTTTTTTCGTGATCGGGATGCTGTAAAAATTGACGAGAGCAATGGGCAGGTTGGAGACATGACGAAACCCATCTTACCAGTATATTTTCTATAGATTATGCCATTTACACAATTTGATTGGTGAAGGTGAAGAGTTCCTAGAATGTTTCTAGGAACAACGATGTTATTTAAAATTATAACTTGTTTTCTAATGGGTGTAAGGACGGCTTTCGTTAAATATAGTATAACACTTATATAAGTAAAATATACCAGCTATGATGAGGTTATATAACATTTAAATATATTTTTCAAAATGTCGAAGTCTTTTCCTTATCTCGAACTTTTTCATTTTATAGAACGTTGTTTGAGAACCATATACAGTTCTTATATCTTACCAGTAACCATGGTAATTTATAAATAATTTTAACTGCTTCACCATTTATAATACGTGATAAAATATGTTACCGTACTGAATAACACGTCCAAAAATGTGCATCTTTTTGCTTTAACTTCTGAAATTTGGTTCTAAAATATAATAACATTTATAGTTTTAATATAAAAAGAGTAACAATCAATGTAGCCATTGTAATTTTGTAAATCTTATTTAAGAAATGTATCTGTAAAATAAATTGACTTACAAATTTAACCTCGCCATTAACGTTTTGCAAACGCGCCATCTTTTGACCGGCTCCGCCATTTTCTAGGCTACTTCGAGTTTTTCCAGAAGGGTCGCGTGGATAACGACTCTTGTCGTGACTTTGTAGTTTGTACCATCTTGCTTGCTCGTCTATCAAAGATTCATCTGGAAGAAATATCCAGCAACAATATGTTAACTAGCTTTTAAAGTTCCACTTTACAATGATATTTACAACCTAACAATATTGGTAGACAATTCCCTTTACGAATAAGCCAAAATTCTGTTTGTTTACTGGATTTTGCCAAAAGCAGCACGAGGGCTATCTGCTCTAAAATTTTTTTATGATGAAGTGATAGAGGTAGCTTAACATAAAGTTTTGCTTGTTTGTTTTTGAATTTTCGCGCAAAGCTACTCGAGGGTTATCTGGGTTAACAATCCCTAATTTAGCAGTGTAAGACTAGAGGGAAGGCAGCTAGTCATTACCACTCACCGCCAACTCTTGGGCTACTCTTTTACCAACGAATGGTGGGATTGACCGTCACATTATAACGCCCTCATGGCTGAAAAGGCGAGCATGTTTGGTGTGACGGTAATGCGAACCCGCGACCCTCAGATTACGAGTGGCACGCCTTAACCCACCTGGCCATGCCGGGCCCAACTCTTGAACTACTCCTGTTAAGACAAACAGTGGGATTTGATAATTATTATTTTAACGCCTTCACACCAACAAAGTGTGTAGGTCGAATCTACATAGTCACACACGTTAAACAATGGGCCACGCTTGACCTCTGACACAATTTCAACCATGGGGGACAATGTTAAGTCCGAAAGTGGTTAAATCGAAAAGAGCATCAAAACTGGTTAAAGTACATCTGTGTACTTCAAACTATTTTAATTCTGTTAATCCAGGTTTTAGGACAAAGTAACATCCTCACATTTTTTTCTCTGAAAAATTAGCGTTTAATTTTTTAATGATCACCAGACACAAAGCAGGTCCGATGAGGAGTGAGACGATCACAGTAAACTGGACAAACAAATAAAGGTACGAAAGAAATCAAATCATTATTTAAAACACTATGAATTTCGGAAGAAACAGTAGTTACTACGTGGGAAAGTAGTTAATGTATGTTAAAACTTAAAATTAACATATTTTCGTATTCCACCAGCTTTGAAGCTAGAAAAATTAACTTTTCATGCAATTGATGCAATATTTATCACAAGTTTCGCACAGTAGTAGCGTTTAATGAAATAATATACAACTGCTCGAGTCAATTCATTAGAGACCTTTACCAATCATTAGCAGCTTTTCACTAAAGACGTTGGCGAGTCAGTGACAGCTTTGCAGTGGAATATGTCCCCCAGAGGCTCAAAGTTATGTCTGCGGACTTACAACGCTAAAAATCGGGTTTCGATACATGTATTGGGCATATCACAGATAGCCCATTGTGTAGCTTTGTGCTTAATTCAACAGCAATGGAATAAAATATGAAAGATAAAGTTGTTAATGGAAAAGCTTTGAGCCATTTTTATGTTTGTTTGTACAGGTGAAAAGTTAATCACATTACTTATTTCTTATTTCATAACTTTTACACTAATATCACAAATGACGTACAAAAATTTTAAAACACTAAGTTAAATAAAGACTTTTCATGAAAATAAATAAATGTAGAGGCCCGGTATGGTCAGGTGGTTAAGGCACTCGACTCGTAATCTGAGGGTCGCGGGTTCGAATCCCCGTCTCACCAAACACGCTCGCTCTTTCAGCCATGGTAGCGTTATAATATTACGGTCAATCTCACTATTCGTTGGTAAAAGAGTAGCTCAAGAGTTGGCGGTGGGTGGTGATGACTAGCTGCCTTCCCTCTTGTCTTACACTGCGAAATTAGGGAAGGCTAGCACAGATAGCCCTCGTGTGTCGTTGTCCGAAATTAGAAAAACAACAACCTAAGAAAAGTAGTTATTTCATTAGTGAAATACTATACAAGGCTAACACTTTCGCAACCGAAACGTTTTGTATGCTTATCGTAAATATACATGCATAAAATGTATGGAAACAATGACGTAACGATACGTAGTCGTGACTGTATACAGAGAATTCTCAAATTTCTTGAATTTCGTGCAGAGATATCCGATGCTATCTCCACTAGTCCTTCCTAATTTTATAATTATTTAGAAGGAATATAACTAGACAACACCATCCATCGCCATCTCTGGAGTTTTCTTTACAAACGAACAGTGAGATTGATCGTAATATTGTAACGCCCCCAAAAGCTAAAAAGGCAGTTGTATTCAGCGCTGGGTTTTCATACACCACCCGAAATTCTCTAAACCTTGTTGAATATTCAACATTAAAAAAAAAAAAACACATCTAATTCTACAAGATATATATATAATTTCACGGTGATCAAGACGTACTCTTTCTCTTCAAATATTTGTTTGTTTCAGCTCAACGTTACCTGCCCCGTGTCTGTGCAGAATCGAACACGTTACTTTAAGATATATAAGCTGTTAAGTTGTGCAATGAGACACAACGAGACCACTATCTACACCTTAAAAACATTGAACCAGTGATTAAAGTACAGAGGTTAATGAGAATTTTGTTTCTTTCGTGTATGTTATAAACTTATTGATATGAAATTCCAAAGTTGAGCCTACGACATGATCACATGTTACAGATATGAACGACAAAATATAATAGTAAGAGAAGTTCCAATTTTCGTTTATAATAACAAGAAACGGAGCTTCAAATTATTTATCAGTAACGACTCTGTTTGCAAGTGTGCTGCTGAGTTTAGTCGAATCAGGAAAATATTCGTTTGTTTGTTTTTATAATAGTTGAATGATTCATAAGTATGATATTTTCAGACTAATACAATAACTTATTTTAATAAATTATTTATAGATGACGCCTGTATAGTAATCACTGTTATATAACACCTTCTAATGATAATTTATGTGATGGTCCAAGAGTGTCTTTTATTCTCTTCTTTCCAGTGGCGTAGCTAGGGTTTTCAGCGCCCGGGGACAAAGTCAGTTTTCGCGCCCCCTCGTGTAAGCCATAACTCCTAATTATGTAACATCAATTTGGCGCCCCTCCGATGCTGCGCCCGGGGGCAGCAACACCCCCTTGCCCCCCCTAGCTACGCCACTGCTTCTTTTATATTATTTCACCACGAAGTTTTCTAACTTGTTAATAATCACCTGCCAAGTCCACAATGACCTCTCCAAGAAATTCGCTTGGTTTATGAATGTCATAGTTCCACACGCTAATTTCCAGAAACTTTTGTTGTAATAATTCTCTAGTAATGTTAGGGTAGACCATGGTCTGGTTCCACTCCGGGTTACTACACCGTGAGAAATATCTTGTCCGCCTTTGATTCTCAATACTGAAAACAAACAGTTGAGAGGTTTATGATACCACAAAAAGAAAACTTGTAACTAAATGCTTAGCAATGAAATATTAGTGGCGTTTGAAACTCGAAAACTTGGATCGTGTTTGACTGCTCGTAAATAAAACATTAATTACGTTTAAAACTTGAAAACTAAGATCACTCGTAACTGTTTAAGTGTGAAACATTGGTGATGTTTGAAACTTGAAGAAAACTAAGGTTATTTGTAACTGCTTAAGAATATGATATAAGTGAAGTTTGAAACCTGAAATCCAAGGCTTCTTGTAAATGGCTAGAAATAAAATACCAGTGACGTTTAAAGCCTGAAAAACTAAAGTCTCTTGTAACTGCTTAAGTGAAAACATTACAAGCAGGAAGTATGTTCTAATGAGTCATAATTATTCTCATTTTTGTATCAACTAAAACTAAGTGTTCACTAAGAATACTGAAATGTTTGAGTTTTTCATGAGCAAATCTTCTATTATAATTTTAAGTTACATGTCCTAAACTTTGCGAAGCGAAACACGTGTTACAATAACAGACTACTTAATAACAAGACACTTAAAATCATTAAAAAATAAATTCAAGTCTATTAAGTCTTAAAACTATAGTATAATCTGAACTAAGAAAGAAAACTTTTAATAGGACAATGTCAAAAGAAGCAGGTATTTTATATTTAGATGTGAAACTATTCAACTAGAGGTGCCAGAACGAGTTTCATCTGGCAACTTTATCCGTGATGCCGTAATCGATAATAGTCTGAGAGCTGGAATACCTGCTTTCTTTTCACTCGTGTGGTTTGTCGGCTGGCGTTGTTAACATTTGATGATGTATTTGCATCTAAACAAACTGACTTTTTAACATTCACGTTACTCGTGGCAAACTTTGAAACCAACTGACATTTTTTAAGTAATTAAAAATCTCCAACCCCATGATCGTCTCGTGCCAGTATTCACAACGAGCAAATTTATTAAAACACCTCAAAGATCATTATTTTAAGCGCTTCACACACAAAATAGTCATTAGTTTGCCATATAACTGCACTAATCAATCTTCACTAAACTTACTGAATTTCTTATCACGTGATGTCTCTGAGCCACTTCATGGTTTATAATTAGTCTAGCCACATTTGGCCATCAATATCGGCTTGGCATTCTTGATGACCTAGGAAGGTCAAAACGTTGTTCTCTGCTTCATCAGTAGAAGTGTGAATACTCGTACCAGCCGTCCAGAAACACATTTTTACTTCAAGTGGGCTTCTCGTCATCAATAATTACTTCACTACGGCGATTACACGAGAAGTGTAAGTCTTTTGTGTTTCTTTCTGTGCTGTGTTATCTGTTTAAACTCCATTATGCCTAAACTTACCTATATTACGCAATTGTTAACCGTACACGCTCATGCGATCATAACAAAACCTAAACCAAATGATTATCAACAGAAGAAATGACATCTATTTAAACCACCAGTGCAGAAACGAAAAACTAATCCCTAATTTTGTAAAGATAAAAGTACCCAAGAAGTTTAATCATTGTACAAATATTATCCATAATTTACAAAAAAAATCTACTAAAAATTGTGTTATTCTCGAAATATAAAGAACTAAATAACCTGCAGAAGCAAAAAATGAATCTTGACTATCAACTGGCCTGCTGCATTCGACCAGATATTTATGGACTCATACAACGCGCCATCAATCAAATCAACAATAAGAACGACAAAGAAAAGAGGATCCGCCACAACAAGGAACTAGATAAACTAAGGTATCAACAACAACAACAACAACATGACAAACCATCAACAAACCTCGTAATTAACAGATCCGACCGATAATTAAGCAATGAAGAGATATATCTACTCAACAAAGGTCTGAACTTTGCGCCCCCCGCTAGTATAGCGGTATGTCTCCGGATTTACAATGCTGAAATCAGGGGTTCGATTCCAATCGGTGGGCTGAGCAGCTAGCCCGATGTGGCTTTGCTATAAGAAAAACCACACACTCAACTTTGTAGTAACACTTAGACATATTCCAAGATAACACAAGAAAATGGAACGTCGTTCTCTGCTTTATTAGTAAAAGTATTAATACTCGTACCAGCCGCTCTGAGATACGTTTCTACAACAGCTTGGCATAGTTATGGTATTATATGTGAGAATTTTCTTAAAAGTCTCTGATGTAAATTTTATTTTTTATACAGCTTATTTAAAGCTTCATTCCTTCAGTGCAGTTCGCAATTTTATAAGACATACAATCCAGCAAATCCAAGGTTTGTTCTCTGAGGTCAAACTCTGACTTCGTGAATACCATTACATTAGCTGGAGATTTCTTGAACTTTCTTTCTTTGCTAAATAATCACAAGGTTTCTTGGAAGTGTCTTCTCTCAATAAGAAAGTTTGACCAATCAGCTTCTTTCCAGAGAGCAGAGTACGATGTGTTAATATATTGTGGCATTTGTTCTACTTTATAATTCCAATAAGTGTGTAAAGGTGAAAAAAATCCATAAATAAACATGTTGTGCCGCAATCCGTTACTGAGCCTTGACTCTTTGAAGAACATATACAGCCGGTTGGAAGCAAACTGTTAAAATTTAGACTCACCTGTTCAAAACATCTTGTCATATAAGTTCAAGGATAATAACTCATTTTTCACAAAAGCTATGGTTTTGTTATATTTTTTTCTTTGCTGCATAAGGACTTTCTTGCCATACGTCTACAGAGTCCTTGAGAATGTTTTATTCACGAATCGTTCTCTGCGCGTGACTTGTTTATATCATCAGTAACGTCTTATAGATTTCTCCTGGTTCTTCAATGAATTGATTTTTATATGTCTAACATCTCTTTCACTAAACTTTCCCCCCTGCTGGTGCAACGTGACTCAACATTCTTGTGTAGTGTACATATATTACCTGGAGAACAGCCAAGGTCTTTGTTGGAAATTCTTCCTAAACGTCAACAAGCACTATGCAATTGTTTGACCATGACTGTTAAATAATATTTCTTATATATGTTTTAATGGTAACACCACACTATATTAGCTACCCTGGAAGACGTTTGCAAAAGTATTTATGTGCCTTCGTGGGTCCATATGAATGTAGAAAGCTACATTTTTGTTAGTGATGACTGTTACAGAGACTAAAGACAGCCACAGGTAGCAATGTTACAGCGCTATTTTTTAGTTATATTAGCATTGTTGACAGATAGTTACGTAATAAACTATGGGTAATTATGTGATGTTCTTCTCTAGAAATGTGTAACATTAAAATCATGAATGAAGTAACACAATCAATAATTTGCCAATTTTAATGTTTTCCTGTGCATTCTAAAATACAATGTTCTTGTTTCATTTCCATTTGTACACTACTGTATACCAATGTGGTGTTTTAATAAATCTGTACACTACTGTATACCAATGTGGTGTTTTAATAAATCTGTACACTACTGTATACCAATGTGGTGTTTTAATAAATCTGTACACTACTGTATACCAATGTGGTGTTTTAGTAAATCTGTACACTACTGTATACCAATGTAGTGTTTTAATAAATCTGTACACCACTGTATACCAATGTGGTGTTTTAATAAATCTGTACACTACTGTATACCAATGTGGTGTTTTAGTAAATTTGTACACTACTGTATACCAATATGGTGTTTTAGTAAATTTGTACACTACTGTATACCAATGTGGTGTTTTAATAAATCTGTACACTACTGTATACCAATGTGGTGTTTTAATAAATCTGTACACTACTGTATACCAATGTGGTGTTTTAATAAATCTGTACACTACTGTATACCAATGTGGTGTTTTAATAAATCTGTACACTACTGTATAGCAATGTGGTGTTTTAATAAACCTGTACACTACTATATACCAATGTGGTGTTTTAGTAAGTCTGTACACTACTGTATACCAATGTGGTGTTATAATAAATCTGTACACTACTGTATACCAATGTGGTGTTTTAATAAATCTGTACACTACTGTATACCAATGTGATGTTTTAATAAATCTGTACACTACTGTATACCAATGTGGTGTTTTAATAAATCTGTACACTACTGTATACCAATGTGGTGTTTTAATAAACCTGTACACTACTATATACCAATGTGGTGTTTTAGTAAGTCTGTACACTACTGTATACCAATGTGGTGTTTTAATAAATCTGTACACTACTATATTCCAAGGAAAAGAAGAAAGCGACGTTCACATGAAGTACATTCTCTGATAAAGCACGTTCACAGTACATTATCAGACAGAGGATACAATGATCCTTTAAGAAATGGTTATTGTTGTATATTTTACCAAATCAAGACAACAATGTTTACAGTTTCTTGACGTACAAGATTATCACTTTCATAACGGAAAATTAGTTACATTTCTTTAAATCTCATCATAAATATTCCTCTGGAAACATACCGTCTTCCGGGCAAAATATAACATTTTACAAATGGATCTGGAAAGCCGCTGTTGTCCCTCGATGTTTCCAGGTTTCGTGCTTTTACAATGGTAACATATAGTATAGATGCTTTGGAGTCAAAACACACTTGAATCTGAAATATAAGTAACCAACTTCGTTACGCACTTCTATTGAAATACAAATTATAAATATTCCCAATGTATCTCCATAAAAACACATCTGAATCGGTAATATACATACATTTTATCATAGGTATCTTTAAAAGCTTCTCAAATTTGATATGTGAGCAAAAAATGTCGCCACAGATCTCTGTTAAAAACACACCTGAGAAACCTGAAATCTACGCAACTGATTTACCTTTTAACTATTTAAAAAATTGTAGAAAAGTTCAGAGTTACAACGACATTAAAATAAATTAATTTCACTGGTTAGATAGTCGTGTTAACAAGCTTTAGTTTAACAAGAAACTAGTTATTCTGCTGAACACCACATTAACGTTTCGATTAATGTTAACAAGCTTTAGTTTAACAAGAAACTAGTTATTGTGCTGAACACCACATTAACGTTTCGATTAATGATACGATTGATTTAAATACAACAGTTAATTGAACAATTAGAGAAGCAAAATTAAAGAGAGATAAAAAAAATGTATAGTGATTAGATAAATATAACACATAATACTTTAATAAAGACGTCCATTAAAATAATAATAGTATCACCAATAATATACTTTATTGGTTTAATTGAAATTTCCGGGTTCCTTAACTTTAATATTAGTTTGTATATAAATCTTCCGGTTGGAAAATGACCCTTGAAGATTAACTTATCTTCGGATTATTACTATGTTTATATAGTTCGGAGCCATACAATAATTAATTGTTTCAATACATCTTCGTAAGCTGTTTAGAGAACCACTGTTAATTAATTAGTATATAACACGTGAAGTTGTAATAGTATTATGCGTTGTACTTACTTTAGTATATAACACGTGAAGTTGTTATAGTATTATGTGTTGTACTTACTTTAGTATACAACACGTGAAGTTGTTATAGTATTATGTGTTGTACTTACTTTAGTATATAACACGTGAAGTTGTTATAGTATTATGTGTTGTACTTACTTTAGTATATAACACGTGAAGTTGTTATAGTATTATGTGTTGTACTTACTTTAGTATATAACACGTGAAGTTGTTATTGTATTATGTGTTGTACTTACTTTAGTATACAACACGTGAAGTTGTTATAGTATTATGTGTTGTACTTACTTTAGTATACAACACGTGAAGTTGTTATAGTATTATGTGTTGTACTTACTTTAGTATATAACACGTGAAGTTGTTATAGTATTATGTGTTGTACTTACTTTAGTATATAACACGTAAAGTTGTAATAGTATTATGTGTTGTACTTACTTTAGTATATAACACGTAAAGTTGTAATAGTATTATGTGTTGTACTTACTTTAGTATATAACACGTGAAGTTGTAATAGTATTATGTGTTGTACTTACTTTAGTATATAACACGTGAAGTTGTAATAGTATTATGTGTTGTACTTACTTTAGTATATAACACGTGAAGTTGTTATAGTATTATGTGTTGTACTTACTTTAGTATATAACACGTGAAGTTGTAATAGTATTATGTGTTGTACTTACTTTAGTATATAACACGTAAAGTTGTAATAGTATTATGTGTTGTACTTACTTTAGTATACAACACGTGAAGTTGTTATAGTATTATGTGTTGTACTTACTTTTATTTCACCGGCTATGTGTTGGGCTTGGAGCTTAGACTGAAAGATGAAATAAAAACTTACAACGTATTCAGAATAACACTGAACTGATGTATAATTACAACTAATAAACAGAAATGCACAACACTGAGATCTATTTCTTCGTCTTAAAGTGTGCTTCTAGTTAATATATAATAAACATTACATGTACAACTGTTAAATAAGGCATAACTAAAATAAATACATAATTATCAGAGAGTGCACTAGCATTGTCTGTGCATGGATGTCACTGACGCCAGTATTAAAGCAATACGCAAGTCATTTGGATTTTTCTTCTCTACAGGTCATCAGAAGCTAGATATCAAGCCTTACCTGGTATAGTTGGTCATCAGAAGCTAGATATCAAGCCTTACCTGGTATAGTTGGTCATCAGAAGCTAGATATCAAGCCTGACCTGGTATAGTTGGTCATCAGAAGCTAGATATCAAGCCTTACCTGGTATAGTTGGTCATCAGAAGCTAGATATCAAGCCTGACCTGGTATAGTTGGTCATCAGAAGCTAGATATCAAGCCTGACCTGGTATAGTTGGTCATCAGAAGCTAGATATCAAGCCTTACCTGGTATAGTTGGTCATCAGAAGCTAGATATCAAGCCTGACCTGGTATAGTTGGTCATCAGAAGCTAGATATCAAGCCTTACCTGGTATAGTTGGTCATCAGAAGCTAGATATCAAGCCTTACCTGGTATAGTTGGTCATCAGAAGCTAGATATCAAGCCTGACCTGGTATAGTTGGTCATCAGAAGCTAGATATCAAGCCTTACCTGGTATAGTTGGTCATCAGAAGCTAGATATCAAGCCTTACCTGGTATAGTTGGTCATCAGAAGCTAGATATCAAGCCTGACCTGGTATAGTTGGTCATCAGAAGCTAGATATCAAGCCTTACCTGGTATAGTTGGTCATCAGAAGCTAGATATCAAGCCTTACCTGGTATAGTTGGTCATCAGAAGCTAGATATCAAGCCTTACCTGGTATAGTTGGTCATCAGAAGCTAGATATCAAGCCTTACCTGGTATAGTTGGTCATCAGAAGCTAGATATCAAGCCTTACCTGGTATAGTTGGTCATCAGAAGCTAGATATCAAGCCTTACCTGGTATAGTTGGTCATCAGAAGCTAGATATCAAGCCTTACCTGGTATAGTTGGTCATCAGAAGCTAGATATCAAGCCTGACCTGGTATAGTTGGTCATCAGAAGCTAGATATCAAGCCTTACCTGGTATAGTTGGTCATCAGAAGCTAGATATCAAGCCTTACCTGGTATAGTTGGTCATCAGAAGCTAGATATCAAGCCTTACCTGGTATAGTTGGTCATCAGAAGCTAGATATCAAGCCTGACCTGGTATAGTTGGTCATCAGAAGCTAGATATCAAGCCTTACCTGGTATAGTTGCCACATATGTATATATACATCACTGTTTAGCAAGTGTCGAAAACTGGCGAACAACCAAAACTAAGTTTTCTTATTTTCATCACCAGACAGTTCTAGTAGTAACTATAATTTTATCATTATTTGGTAGAGTAATGCAGTCTTCACGATGTCTCACTACCTGTTTTATTGTTTTTACATGTAAAATCTATAAAGCTTTAGTTACACTGTATAACCTGTTAACTCACGTGCGCCACCTTATGAAAAGTATACAGGTATTAGGAAAATGTATCACCAAATAAAAACTCATGTACGGCTGGCCAGTCATCTTGAAAAAGAGAACCAAACAAGACAGGAAAGAAGTGACGTGATCTGTCTGATGATCACATGGCAGAAAATGTCCACTCTCACTATCTTGTTTGGAAAGGAAGTGAACATATCACGTGATCTGTCTGATGATCACATGGCAGAAAATGTCCACTCTCATTCCTATCTTGTTTGGAATGGAAGTGAACATATCACGTGACCTGTCTGATGATCACATGGCAGAAAATGTCCACTCTCATTCCTATCTTGTTTGGAATGGAAGTGAATATATCACGTGATCTGTCTGATGATCACATGGCAGAAAATGTCCACTCTAATTCCTATCTTGTTTGGAATGGAATTGAATATATCACGTGATCCGTCTGGTGATCACATGGCAGACAATGTCCACTCTCATTTATATCTTGTTTGGAATGGAAGTGAATATATCACGTGTTCCGTCTGATGATCACATGGCAGACAATGTCCACTTTCATTCCTATCTTGTTTGTAATGGAACTGAATATATCACGTGTTCCGTCTGATGATCACATGGCAGACAATGTCCACTCTCATTCCTATCTTGTTTGTAATGGAACTGAATATATCACGTGATCCGTCTGATGATCACATGACAGATTATATCCACTCTCATTCCTATGTTGTTTGGTTCTGTTTTTATCATGCACATTAGCCAGCCCTACATAGGTTTTTTATTTAGCGATTAGCGATGGATTTTCACATATTTGTAATAAAAACCATATAAATTACAAATGGTTTTGACAGATTTCTTAATTTGCCCATTTTGGATTCCAAATCAAGGTTAAAAACAAACAAACATTGTAAGAAATATACAGTTTACGTAATTTAATAAAAATCTTATGTCTATTGGTTTGTTTAAAGCTTCGTCAACTTTCGACGTTTAAAGCATAGCTTTGAAAATTATGTGTTATTTTTTAAAATTTCGAATGTATCTTTAGTTCAGATACATTTAAGTTCCTATTCATGTAAGTAAGTAACACTGAAAAAACGATAAATTCATTATCCTTAAATCTCTTTGTTATATTTCTTTGGTTTTTATGATTAAATATTACAAAAATTTGTGATAGTTGTGGGATGATAGTGGAATCTGATAAAACCTTTTAGCTCGAAATGTTTGTGGAGTTATTAGTCCAGACTTGTAAGGTACACCATTTGGTGTATACTGTATTATACTGTCTGCAGTTCCTTCTTTATTATATTCCATTATCATTTTTACCCTATTTGTCTATTATCTCATTTTTATCATTTATACTTTTTGTGCGTATTATTTTGCTCTCGTGTCATGATCTCCCATCTCCACCCCATCACTAATATATATATTATAACCCACCTGTTCATCATCCGTAGGGCTGTTGCTAGGTAACTTGTGACCTGCGGCTCGTGAACCCGACATGTCCTGAAGAGACCCTTGATGGTGATTATGGTTGAGTGTTCCTGATTCGTGACGTGCACGTGACTGGATAACACTCTCATCAAAATTACGTGGAACATTTATATGACTGTCCACGTGTGAAATGTCCACTGGAACCCACGATAAGGATAAAAGTGGATTTAATTTTCGAAATTAGATATAAAATAATAGTGATGCACGTATATCTATCTCTTTCCCTACATACATAACTATATGGAATACGGATGAGATAGTTTAATTGGCACACACGCGGAGATATATATCACTCTTCTTTGTGTTATATCAAAGGTATACAGTCGATTATTGGTAGCTGTTTTGCCTTGGTGAGATAATTATGTAAAAATACAAATGTAAGCGATTGCGCAAGTAAAACTGTAATAAAATAATGTAAAATGGTATTATTTATACAGGAATATAAATGTGGTCACTTTAAAGTAAAAGTGACGGAAGCCACAACACTCAAAAGCACTGAGGACATTCCGTCCATCAGACACAATCAGATTAGTAGATGCAAAACAAGACAGTAAGATACAGATAATTAAGGCTCTAAGAACTGGGTGCTAGCACCCACAATGTACCATTACCACTTATCATTTACAGCCGGTTGTGGGCATGATAATTACCACTAGAGACATAAAATAGTATTATTATTACCACTAGAGACATAAAATAGTATTATTATTACCACTAGAGACATAAAATAGTATTATTATTACCACTAGAGACATAAATAATTACCACTAGAGACATAAAATAGTATTATTATTACCACTAGAGACATAAAATAGTATTATTATTACCACTAGAGACATAAAATAGTATTATTATTACCACTAGAGACATAAAATAGTATTATTATTACCACTAGAGACATAAAATAGTATTATTCTATAATATTGTGTTACAGATTTCCTAGCAGTACCATGTACGTGTTGGTGTGTACACTTATAATACTTAATACTTATAAATAAAAATTACACAACCACGTATTATTAAAATTACTAAAGAAAGGAAGAGATTGAGTGATAATTTTCGATAGAAATCGAGGGTAGTTGATCATATAGACGTTGATTGGTAGTGATATACTGGATACTGTGAATTATCATGTACGTGTTGGTGTGTACACAAATCTTAATACTTATAAATAAAAAACTCAATAAAGAAAGGAAAAGGGTTGGGATCTATTTGTGATAATTGTATATGTGTATAACAGACGGAATACCCCCAAAGCTTTTGAGTGCTATAGTTGTAGATATTTTTAATTTAAAATTATACTATTTGTACTTTTGTACACGTGTATATCGTAATAAAAACGTATTTTTATGTTATATATGTATGTATATATATATATGTTATTGAGAAGAAAAAATGCTAATGGCTGGAAAAAACGAGACCAGTTCTATATAGGAGAACATGATATTGAATAGATATATTCGTATTATTAGCTTACACCTTACATTTACTAACTGTACATTTTCTTTATGGTACAGTCTAATTGAAAATCATTCGAAAGACACATAACGTCGTAGAAACAGACAGAATTAATTTTGTTGTTTCTTATTTTTCTTTTCTTTCTCTGATGCAACATCTAAACAAAATAACACCCAGAATTCGCCCTCTTTCATGCGTTTTCATTTTACTTGCTCACTTGAGTTCCTGGAGCTGCTATAATAAGATTTTATTGAAGTCCTAAATGTTTTTTCTGTTGGCGTAAGACGCTTTCTGCCTTTCTCTGTTGATGACGTATACATTATTCCTTACACTATCTCATTCAAAGGTTTTTGGCTTTGCTACTGTTGTCCTTCTCCTTGTTACAAGGTGTTTTATTTTCCATTACACCACGTCATTAGCATTCTTATTGGTTAAAGCACTCTGTCTTCAATTTCTAGTTGTTTCGTTCCCACTGGTATCTAACTCAAAACCTCTTCCAATGCAGGACTTATTCTCAGTTGATGATTTTACACATCATTTCTCCTACATCTTTATTCTTGCTGGTCATACTATTACGAAACTTGTTTTCTTGTATATCAATGTTTTCTGTGACGCTATCATTACTCGTTGCAATTATTCTACTTATTCGTTCTAGAACACCATTTCCTCAATTATTCTGGGGTCCGCGGCTCTCGGAATTAATTAATCTTTCTGCTTTATTTCTATTGGTCAGATATCATCCGTATTATCAGCGGAAGCTTCATAGCCACACAATCTGTTTACATCTGATAGTCCAAAGCAATATTTTGACAGCCTGACCATCTTTGCTTTATTGAGGAGTACAAGCCACAAACAAGCCAAAAATGTTCGTTATTCTCTATATAAATCACCTGGGCAGTTTGAAACGATTTGTAAGAACACACAAAGAGTATCTCAATAATTAGTTACAATTTCAATTACAATGCACAAAACATAACAACTTGGAATCGTGTAACGTCTAATTAATAGAAAGAAAATTTTTTTTTGTTGAAACCATAAAAGTATCCACAAAATATCACAACGCTTCAGTACTGTATTCTAACATAACCTACCCGGATAACCACCAGGAGAGTCTAAACGATCGAGATTGCTGGTCCGAGAGTTTTGGTTATACAACTGTGACGATGCTACATTTTCAGGATGGTTACGCTTCCACACACTTCTGGAACCATTATTTCTACTATAATAGCCTCGTTCTGGGGAGAGTCTTCCAAAGTCTCTAGGTCTCCCACTAGATCCACGCGGGTTGTGACCCTGGCCTGGACCAGAGTCATCGAAAGGTCTAAATCCACGATTTGGGGTATGTCGTTGCACGTGACTCACTCCTTGCGGTTTAATGACGTTTAGATCACTGCGAGAGAAAATGGTAATTGGGTTCATGTTAATATGTTACTCAAGATACTGTGGTTGCTCTAATAACTCCTGCCCTATGGAAATTTTAAACATGGGAACTTTTAGTTATAGATACGGTCACTAGGGTGATTTATGACCTAAAATGGAGTTGAAATTATTAAAAATTAAACCTCACTCGAGAAACTTCAACTTCTCATAAATATATTGTGTGAATATGTTCTCAAAACTACGACTGGAAATGATTTGAAAACTACGTTCATGACTCCACGTAATTAACATACACAAAGACACGTTGTCTCCGTTCCATACCTTCCTATTATAACAATAGGAACAATTGTCATATCACATATATGGGGAAAAATAAAAAAAAAACATATTGATAGTGTTTATACCACATTATTGTATATTTTACTGTCACTCTTTGATTGTTTCATATTACGAATATTATTTTGCTTGTTTGTTTTAAATTCGCACAAAGCTGGTGAAGGGATTTTTGCGCTAGCTGTCTCTAATTTTAAAGTAATATACTACTATTTCTGGAATTTATTGTTACAGTATAACACTCCATGGGTGAAAGTACAAGCATATCTGAGGATGAGGTTCGAACCCACAACCCTTAGACTGCAAGTCGAAGGCCCTAGCCACTACAAAACCATGAATAGTAGTCCTTAACTGTGGATATTACTTGCATATTTTTGTTTCGCTTATAACAACGCGTGTGCAGATAAAAGTGTTTCAATATAGCCGCTTTAGCCAGTTCGTAAAGAGTATGTGAAATTCCTGAAATACCTATCTGTGTGGTTTTACACGAGGCGAAACGGCAAAACAACACTTTTCTGATACACGCAAGTGTTATGCTAGACACTGCAGTAAGTTTTTAAAACACTATTGAAACTGAGACGTCTTAAACAAATACATGGAAAAATCTGGTATGTAGGGCAAAAAAAAAATAGAACCAAACGCTCATAAACGACAACAGTGAAACAGATTGCAAGATTAAACTTAATAATAACGACTGAATTAAAAATATATCAGTTCTGATTATTCTAAATATTACCTCCGTATAACCATTTCTACTTCATCTTCAGAAGACGCAATGATCCGTTTAACTTCTTCGAACGTTTTGCCATTTAAAGTAATTCCATTCCATTCCAGTACCTGATCACCTGCAGTATAGAAGAAAATATATATTTCACAAAACGTCCGACATAAAAAAAAGTGCATTGTTGCTTATGATGGTGCTACTTAAAGCTGATGTCGGAACAGCTTTCAATTTTATTGTATTATTATTTTTTAATGAAAAGAGTAAAGTTTTCTGAAAATCGCACGTTCAAATAAGTGTCTTTTATCCAAATAATCTGTATGTTAGATTGGATAGAAATACATATAACCAAAAATCTACCTTTAGTCACAAAATCGTAATAGTTGAAAGCGAAACTAATTTCTTGAGCAATATTATTAAACGTTGTATAATTGAAAATAAATAAACATAACCACAACGATATTGAAGCAAAAACTAGTTATATGTAAATGAAAACAAAAGGATAATTTATTTGAACTCTTATTTTTATGTTGTTTTCTTTTACTGATGTCAAAAGTATTAACATTATATTGCTGTGACTTTGATTCCCATATTAAACGTATTTAAAGACCTGTGGCGACCTCTTTCAATTCACTTAGTATCATTCTTGTTAATGTTAAGCCTTTCTGATTGTTATTTTTGTGCCCTTTTTCCAATTAAATGAAAGAAGAAAAATCACTTATATTTTGAGAATCGTTTCCTGACGACAACAGCGCCATCTTAAAAAGAACAAAACAAAATAATAATATCTTAACGGCATCTTTAAATTAAAAAATAAAAATAAAAAAACTGGAAAATTTCTGGGAACGGAAAAATTTTGTTGGAATTTATTCTAAAGCTATACAGATAACAAACTCCAGAAAAATGCTGGAAAAAATGTTGAAGTAATTGAAACTGCTAAACAAGAAAAAGGAGGCAAAAAAACCAAAAGCTATTGAAGTTAATACGAAATACCCCTACTCGAGTGATGCATTAGAAATTTAAATTGATGAATAAATGAAAGTGTTATGTTATAAACCATTCCTTTTTCACTTTTTCTCACATTTGATATGTTTAGAAAAGTAGAAAAAACAATCATAATTAACGAAAATTATAAATTTAAAAACGAAACTTTTGGGTTCTCGATTTTGTAGCTTTACGTCTTTCCATACAACAGTATCTTGTTAGGTAACAGTGAATAATGTTTTAACCACAGGGGCGTACAAAAGTAGGCATACATGTTAATGTTGCATTTTCTAGAATATTTTTTGTATCTACCTTCTGCAACCTCTCCCAAAGTACCAACCATGACGCTGGGATATATTTTAGCAATATATGCTCCCGTCATTCCGTTATTGTCAGGAATTTCTTTGCCACCAATAATTTCTAAACCAAATCCGTTTCCTGTAAAGAAAAACAATGAAAAAAGACAGGTTTATTTTAATTAAACTGCATTCAAAATAATAAATTATGCAGTAATAATAATGTATTATATTGGTTTGATTGTTAAAGCAAATCCATGTTGGACTATCTGTTACATCTACTAATCCGGGGGATTCAAACCCCGTATTTTAGTGTTGTAAGTTCTTAAATTTACCGTTGTCCCAACGATGGACAATTATATTTGTAAGTCTTACAATTATGTAAGTTTGTTTCATTCGTGTTTTTTGTTTGTTTAAAACAAGGCTACATTGAGCTAGCTACTGTGTCCACCTCGGGGAATCGAACCCCGGATTTTAGCGTTGTAGGTCCGTTAATTTACCGTTATCATGTCGAGAAGGGTGATGATTTATAATCCCCTTCCACAACAAGCACATTCGGTGATGGGTTTTGACCAGCAAATCGCATATTATTAGCCGAACACCCGAACCACCAATAAACAGCTTTGTTAAAGTAAGTTTTAGGCATAGTGTGTGCCAAGTAGAAAGAAGTTGAATGTTCTTGTCGGTGAAATACAAATAAACAGTTTTATTGACATAATTTTCGAACACAATCTCTCAAATACACCCAATAGTTAGGTACGTTTCTAACTCAAAACTCAAACTAACGTGGCAGGGTTTAGTTTAGAGAGAGAGAAATCAGAAGAGTTCTCTCTCCAACTGGGGTGTTCAGGAACTTTGTAGTTCCTCTTCGTCCCCTTTACATGAGAAATGTTTTAAAATATCCGTGGAATTTTTACTTTATTTTTAACATTTCAAAAAATGGAGTGGTGTATTTGTGAGTGAGAGGAAGGACGGGAGAACTGGACGAAAGCGGCGAAAGTGAAGTGAGCCAGACCTTGGCTCGAGGACGGAGTACACTGGCGGCTGGCGAATTGATTTTTGAAATTTACTGTGATTGATTAGATACCCTTGACTGGGTAAACGGATAAACGTTTCTAACTATTTGAGTTTGTGTTTATATATACGTGTATATCTGTTATTATTTCATTTTTTAAGTCTTTTCAGAATGGTCTATCAGACGTTTGTCCAGGTTAGTAATCCTCAGAAGAGCTTTAGCAATATTGTTAACAAAATGTCTGAATTATTGTCTTTTTATTTGGTCAAATATTATCTTACCCTTTACAAACCGATCCTTCGGATCTCGAGTCAACAGGATTCTTTTAACTGGAAAATCGTATTGGTGTCGCCTTCGAGGTGAGCTTCTCTCCTGAACCATTGAATATTGAATAATCTATTTATTTTACATATTAATATCGCATAAACGAGTAATCTCAAATATTAAACACCACGCAAGTTATGAAGTTCTGAACCCCAAGGTGAAAAAAATGGAAATTGTTATCTTGTGCGTAAGATATAAGTAAATACATAAATTGTACGACAGATATGTCTAATTTTAGAAACTATCTTATCGATAACAATTAGCTGGTGAGTCCATAAGGATTATTTCATAACTAAAAATTAGTTAATGTGTTTGTTTCATAAATGAAAATTAGTTAGCGTGTTTGTTTCATAAATGAAAATTAGTTAGCGTGTTTGTTTCATAAATGAAAATTAATTAGCGTGTTTGTTTCATAAATGAAAATTAGTTAGCGTGTTTGTTTCATAAATGAAAATTAGTTAGCGTGTTTGTTTCATAAATGAAAATTAGTTAGCGTGTTTGTTACATAAATAAAAATTAGTTAGCGTGTTTGTTTCATAAATGAAAATTAGTTAGCGTGTTTGTTTCATAAATGAAAATTAATTAGCGTGTTTGTTTCATAAATGAAAATTAGTTAACGTGTTTGTTTCATAAATGAAAATTAGTTAACGTGTTTGTTTCATAAATGAAAATTAGTTAGTGTGTTTGTTTCATAAATGAAAATTAATTAGAGTGTTTGTTTCATTAATGAAAATTAGTTAGCGTGTTTGTTTCATAAATGAAAATTAGTTAGCGTGTTTGTTTCATAAATGAAAATTAATTAGCGTGTTTGTTTCATAAATGAAAATTAGTTAGCGTGTTTGTTTCATAAATGAAAATTAATTAGCGTGTTTGTTTCATAAATGAAAATTAGTTAGCGTGTTTGTTTCATAAATGAAAATTAATTAGCGTGTTTGTTTCATAAATGAAAATTAGTTAGCGTGTTTGTTTCATAAATGAAAATTAATTAGCGTGTTTGTTTCATAAATGAAAATTAGTTAACGTGTTTGTTTCATAAATGAAAATTAGTTAGTGTGTTTGTTTCATAAATGAAAATTAGTTAACGTGTTTGTTTCATAAATGAAAATTAGTTAGCGTGTTTGTTTCATAAATGAAAATTAGTTAGTGTTTGTTTCATAAATGAAAATTAGTTAATGTGTTTGTTTCATAAATGAAAATTAGTTAGCGTGTTTGTTTCATAAATAAAAATTTGTTAGCGTGTTTGTTTCATAAATGAAAATTAGTTAGCGTGTTTGTTTCATAAATAAAAATTTGTTAGCGTGTTTGTTTCATAAATGAAAATTAATTAGAGTGTTTGTTTCATAAATGAAAATTAGTTAGCGTGTTTGTTTCATAAACGAAAATTAATTAGAGTGTTTGTTTCATAAATGAAAATTAATTAGTGTTTGTTTCATAAATGAAAATTAGTTAGTGTGTTTGTTTCATAAATGAAAATTAGTTAGTGTGTTTGTTTCATAAATAAAAATTAGTTAGTGTGTTTGTTTCATAAATAAAAATTAGTTAGTGTGTTTGTTTCATAATTTCGTTTCAGTTTCATAACAGTTACTGAACCGTCAATTTGAAGGTTGAAGGTGTTCGGTACGAACACCTAGAAGTCACATTGTTATTACTGCAAGAAGAATATTACACGTTTTTAATGATAACTTTATATTAAAATGGATCCTTCGTGAATCACAACGTAAAGGTTTACTTGGGCCATATTGTCAAGGTTTTGGTATCAAATTTTTACCTTCAGTAATTACTTAAACAGTATCTCGTACGTACGAGATGAAAACTTCCAAATGTTTGTTTTTCACTTTTCGGTTCAGAACTTCTGTATTTACCTGACATTTTAAGCAGTAACTGAATTCTAGATAGTTTGGTATCAGCATTTCAAACATTGTACTCAACGACACATAAATAGGAGAGACACAAGTCTTGTATCTCAGAATGTCTGGTATGGGTATTAACACTTTTATTGATAAGGAGAGAACAACGTTTCGACCTTCCTAGGTCACCTTCAGGTTAAGAGAGAGAAAATTTGAATGTGACCGTTGGCGAACACATGTCTTAGGGACGAGAGTATAAACGGGTACGGGATTATAGGGGGCGTTGCAGGTGGATGTTAGGTTATCAATTAGTACAGGTATAAAGATGTTCCTTTATATTGGTTTAATTTTGGTTTTAGTTGCTGTATAAGTAGGGCTTCTTTGATTTTGCGTTTGTTTTTATTTTTTTCCCTACTTAATATCTGGGTGTTTTCTATGGTTATGTTGTGTTTATTTTATTTGCAGTGTTCAAAAACGTGTGAAAGTGTTGTTTGTGTTATTTGAATCTAGTTTCCATTTTTCTGCTTATTTCTCCACTATAGAAGTCGTGGCAGTTGTTGTATTGTATTTTATAAATTATGTTGTAATTTTTACATAGTATGGACTTCCGTTTGCTACCTGGTTTTTGAAAAAATTTGGTGTTAACTGGAATGTCATATTTTGTTATTAGTTTTTGCCAAATGTTTGTTATGTTTCTGCTGATGTTCCTAAGACATGTGTCCGTGAACGGTCACATTCAAACTCTCTCTTTTTTAATCTGAAGATGATCTAGGAAGATCGAAACGCTGTTCTCTCCTTATCAGTAAAAGTGTTAATACCCATACCAGCCGTTATGAGATACATTTTTATTTTAAGTTTATCGTCATTAAGAGAAACAATTCTTGTTATGGATTCGTAGACATTTATGTATTTAAATGAAATGAGTAATAAAAACTAGAGTTTTAACGTGAGTTCTCATATTTGTATTAAATTATTTACCAAAACTATCATCACCACTACTGTTTTAGTTTTTAGTGTTTTTTGTTTTGTTTTAATTAACGTAGAAACTTTCGGCTCAATTACGTAAACCTTCTATTGGTGTAAAACGTTTAACAAACAACAGAACCCTGCAGAAAAATTCGGGGTGACAGCCCGAATAAATTACCAAAAATAGTTTTGTTTTAAAAGCTCAGAAGTCATGCTTTAATTTTTGATGTAACTTCCACATTAAATTCTTGGAATATAAATTATGAGCGAAAATTCACATTCATGAACATTCAATGTGTAATCAACCTTTATTCATCATAATATAATCATTAGGAAACAAACGAATAAGACTGTAACTTTCGCTCGCTGTTGCTACTAAACGTACGCCATCTTTAATCCAGGAGTTATTTTAGACCCCCTATCGATACATAGGTCTTTATTCACATCTTGTAAAATCTCATGGCCCCAGGGAGTCGATAGCGACCATTTTGGGAAACTCTGCTTTAAATGAACGTAGATAATAATTACTTTTTTTTTTAAAAAGTGAAATAAGACATTTTACAACAGTCATTGGATTACGTATATATATTTTATATGTATTTCTATATATACATACACGATATAATGAGGCCTTTTTCTACCGTAAATATGTATTAGAATTCAGCAAAACATGAAGACATTGACATAGACCATTAATATGGAAATAAACAAATATATAAATAATCAAATATAATATAAAACCACATCTAGTAAACTGTATCTATAGAATGAAAAAAGACAACTCATGCACAAGAAGTGAAACCAATTTTCATACACTGAACTTGCGTACGTTCTTACTTGAACTATGCTCTCTCGAGTTCTTACTTGAACTTTGCTCTCTGGATATTCTTCTCTTGTTAGCCCTTCTCTGAGATGACCTCTGGACCGGTCAGAATGACTAAACTCTCTCTGTGATGGGTGAGCTGAAAAGCAACGTATTGATCACTACCACAGACGCTGCCTTCACATCTCTTTTCGCGTGTTACATTTACAAATAATTCTGTGATTGTTTCCTGCAGGTAGATACTTATTTGGTCCCTTATGTCTTTCTTACATTTTTTTTCTCGCGTAATCAGTTTAACATGTTTTTTTATTTGTGTAGTTATTACTATGTTAATGTTTTACTTCACTGCAGCGAAACTAGATTACTCTTTCTGATGAATGCCATGAACACAAAATCATCGAACACGAAATCGATGTTAGTAAGTTTTTCAAATCTAATTTTTGCTCTTCACAGAACGTTTTATTTAAACACCTGAATAAAGGAAACTGAATCATAAGCAATCTTATGCATGATGTACATATTATAATAATATTTGTTATAGGTTTGTTTCTTTGTTATAAATTTCGAACAAAGCTACACGAGGGCTACCTGCGATAGCCATTCCTAATTTAAGCAGTGTAACACTAGAAGGAAGGCAGCTAGTCATTACCACCCACCGCCAACTCTTGGGCTACTAGTTTACCAACGAATTGTGGGGTTGACCGTCACATTATAACGCCCCCACGGCTGAAAGGGCAAACATATTTGGTGTCACGGGGATGCGAACCCGCGACCCACAGATTACGAGTCGCGCGCCTTAACCCACCTGGCCATGCCGGGCCAGGAATAATGTCTCAGAATACACACAGACACACGTCAGTATGTATAATACACTAAAGATTTGTTATGGGGCCCAAATCTGGCGTTGTGATTGATATATCGGAACCGGACTAGTAATTACCAAGGAATAATGGGATTGATCATTACATATAAATGTCCCAACAGCTGAAAGGTCGAGCATGTTTGGTGCCCGGGAATTCGAAATCGCAACCCTCAGATGACGTGTTGAACGTCCTAACAACCTGGTCATGCGGGGTCATTTGTCATATGAAACATCGTATGACATGTGAAATCGCATATTCAACTCAGTTTATTTCGAATTATAAGCATATTTTTGTGAAGTAATTGTTGAAGTTAGCTTATTTTTACGTAGACAACTGACTCTTGTGAATTTATTTTAACAACACAGATTCAACGTGTTTACAAGGTTACCAAAATATTGATGTGTGAAAAACTACAGGAAATGCAAGTAGACATCACCGCCCACCGCCAATTCTCGAGTTACTCTTTTGCCAACGAATAGTGGGATTGACCGTCACATATAACGCTACCGTGGCTGAAGAGGCGAATACATTTGTTGAGACGGAGATTCGAACCCACGACCCTCAGATTGCGAGTCAAGAGCTCTAATCACCTGGCCATACAACTATTGTATAAGCAGACAACACTTTTTTTTTCAAATCTGAAAGATATTCAAAATACTTTTAATGACTCCAATGTCTATCATACTGTATTAAAAACATATCAATACTGAACATTAGAACATTTAAAACAAAGATATGAAATACCGCATAATAAACACCGTAGATAGTCTACAAGGGTGAATATAAATAGCTTCTGAGCGCAAGGTATGATATAACAATAGTTATAAGCTGTTGTCACTGAGAGGTTTTAACCCTAACCCATGTTGGAGCTTTACTTCTGACAGTACATTTGTAATGGGTATAGAAGACAGAAAACTTACATACGCCACTTTTAACAACTGACTGGTTATATTCAAAAATACTTTAAGAATTAAATAGTTTATTAAGATCACGTGAACAATTAACTAGTTATACCTAAGAATACGTTAACACTTAACTAGTACATCCAATAATACTTTAACAATAAATTAGATATATTCAAGAATACTTACAGCGACGACCAACAATAGGAGCACTACCTAGATCTTCTAAGAGTTTAACAATTAATTAGATATATCCAAGAATACTTACAGCGAGGTCCAACAATAGGAGCACTACCTAGATATTATAAGAGTTTAACAATTAATTAGTTATATCCAAGAATACTTACAGCGAGGTCCAACAATAGGAGCACTACCTAGATATCATAAGAGTTTAGCAATTAATTAGTTATATCCAAGAATACTTACAGCGAGGTCCAACAATAGGAGCACTACCTAGATATTATAAGAGTTTAGCAATTAATTAGTTATATCCAAGAATACTTACAGCGAGGACCAACAATCGGAGCACTACCTAGATTTTCTAAGAGTTTAACAGTTAATTGGATATGTCCAAGAATACTTACAGCGAGGTCCAACAATAGGAGCACTACCTAGATATTCTAAGAGTTTAACAATTAATTAGATATATCCAAGAATACTTACAGCGAGGACCAACAATAGGAGCACTACCTAGATCTTCTAAGAGTTTAACAGTTAATTAGATATATCCAAGAATACTTACAGCGAGGTCCAACAATAGGAGCACTACCTAGATATTCTAAGAGTTTAACAATTAATTAGATATATCCAAGAATACTTACAGCGAGGTCCAACAATAGGAGCACTACCTAGATCTTCTAAGAGTTTTACAATTAATTAGATATATCCAATAATACTTACAGCGAGGTCCAACAATAGGAGCACTACCTAGATCTTCTAAGAGTTTACGAGAACGAGAAGGCATGTCGGGAAGAATTGGCATGGCTGGAGTATATTCGGGCATATCTGGTGGAGTTTCTGAGTCTGGTGTTGCGGGCGAAAAGTCCAGAAAAGAGTCAATTGGAAGGCGGTTATGACGGTGTATTTTGGAGGGCGTATTTCCATTTGTTGGAAATGTTAAAGCGATTCTAGCTATACTATTATCCTCTTCTGTATTTTCAGGAAATCGGGCTGAGGGACTTGTAGGTTCGCTGCCATACCAGAGCACTTCTGGCTTTCGGACGTAACCATGTCTGATAATTACAAAATCATTTTAACTAATACGTTCATAGAACTTGGTTTTGAATATTGCGCAAAGCTACTCGAATATTATCTGTGCTGGTCGACCCTAAGTTAGAAATGATACACTGTGTTTAAGACGGTCAGTCAATACCAACAACTCTTTACCAACGAATAATACATACTCATACAACGTTTTAGCAAAATGAAGTGATAACAGTCTAGTGCAAGATGTAAACTGAAGTTAAAAACTAAACAAACACAAAATATAAAATATATTAACATTTGCTAATATATTAAGGAACAAATAAATAATCAAAATGTATCATTTTTTTATCGTAGAAATAATTTGATTGTGTTTGTAACTGATTTACTATTATACATTTCTTAACATGTTAAACAATCATAAATACGTCTGAACACAAACCAAGCTCAAACAAAATAAAATATAAACAAAACTACGGAGTAGTTTGTGTACTGCTGGATTATCTCTTTCAGCTCACTTGGCAGACTACTTCAGGTCTTTCTCACCTCTTTAACTAATGTGGTTAACTACTTCTGGTTTCATACCACCTCTTTATCTCATTTGGTAAACTACCCCGGGTTTAATCCCACTTCTTTAGATCATTTGGTACACAACTCTGGGTTTAATCCCACTTCTTTAGGTCATTTGGTAAACTACCCCGGGTTTAATCCCACTTCTTTAGATCATTTGGTACACTACTCTGGGTTTAATCCCACTTCTTTAGCCCATTTATTACACTACCACTGGTTTAATCCCAGCTCTTTAGATCATTTGGTAAACTACCCTGGGTTTAATCCCACTTCTTTAGCCCATTTATTACACTACCACTGGTTTAATCCCAGCTCTTTAGATCATTTGGTAAACTACCCTGGGTTTAATCCTACTTCTTTAGCCCATTTAGTACACTACCCCGGCTTTAATCCCACATATTCAGCCCATTTGGTAAACTACCCCGGGTATAATCCCACTTTTTTAGCCCATTTAGTACACTACCCCGGGTTTAATCCCACTTCTTTAGATCATTTGGTACACTACTCTGGGTTTAATCCAACTTCTTTAGATCATTTGGTAAACTACCCTGGGCTTAATCCTACTTCTTTAGCCAATTTAGTACACTACCCCGGCTTTAATCCCACCTATTTAGCCCATTTTTTAACTACCCCGGGTATAATCCCACTTTTTTAGCCCATTTAGTACAGTACCCCGGATTTAATCCCACTTCTTTAGCCCAGTTAGTACACTACCCCGGGTTTAATCCCACTTCTTTAGATCACTTGGTACACTACTCTGGGTTTAATCCAACTTCTTTAGATCATTTGGTACACTACTCTGGATTTAATCCCACTTCTTTAGATCATTTGGTACACTACTCTGGGTTTAATCCAACTTCTTTAGATCATTTGGTACACTACCCCGGGTATAATCCCACTTTTTTAGCCCATTTAGTACAGTACCCCGGTTTTAATCCCACTTCTTTAGCCCATTTAGTACACTACCCCGGGTTTAATCCCAGCTCTTTAGATCACTTAGTACATTACCATGGTTTAATCCCACTTCTTTAGCCCATTTATTACACTACTACTGGTTTAATCCCAGCTCTTTAGATCATTTGGTAAACTACCCTGGGTTTAATCCCAGCTCTTTAGATCACTTAGCACACTACCATGGTTTAATCCCAGCTCTTTAGATCACTTAGTACACTACCATGGTTTAATCCTACTTCTTTATCCCATTTAGTACACTACCCCGGGTTTAATCCCAGCTCTTTAGATCATTTAGTACACTATCCCGGGTTTAATTCCAGCTCTTTAGATCATTTAGTACACTACCCCGGGTTTAATCCCAGCTCTTTAGATCACTTAGTACACTACCATGGTTTAATCCCACTTCTTTAGCCCATTTATTACACTACTACTGGTTTAATCCCAGCTCTTTAGATCACTTAGCACACTACCATGGTTTAATCCCAGCTCTTTAGATCACTTAGCACACTACCATGGTTTAATCCCAGCTCTTTAGATCACTTAGTACACTACCATGGTTTAATCCTACTTCTTTATCCCATTTAGTACACTACCCCGGGTTTAATCCCAGCTCTTTAGATCATTTAGTACACTATCCCGGGTTTAATTCCAGCTCTTTAGATCATTTAGTACACTACCATGGTTTAATCCCACTTCTTTAGCCCATTTATTACACTACTACTGGTTTAATCCCAGCTCTTTAGATCATTTGGTAAACTACCCTGGGTTTAATCCCAGCTCTTTAGATCACTTAGCACACTACCATGGTTTAATCCCAGCTCTTTAGATCACTTAGTACACTACCATGGTTTAATCCTACTTCTTTATCCCATTTAGTACACTACCCCGGGTTTAATCCCAGCTCTTTAGATCATTTAGTACACTATCCCGGGTTTAATTCCAGCTCTTTAGATCATTTAGTACACTACCCCGGGTTTAATCCCAGCTCTTTAGATCATTTAGTACACTACCCCGGGTTTAATCCCAGCTCTTTAGATCACTTAGTACACTACCATGGTTTAATCCCACTTCTTTAGCCCATTTAGTACACTACCCCGGGTTTAATTCCAGCTCTTTAGATCACTTAGTACACTACCCCTGGTTTAATCCCAGCTCTTTAGACCATTTAGTACACTATCCCGGGTTTAATCCCAGCTCTTTAGATCATTTAGTACACTACTCCAGGTTTAATCCCAGCTCTTTAGATCATTTGGTACACAACTCTGGGTTTAATCCCACTTCTTTAGGTCATTTGGTAAACTACCCCGGGTTTAATCCCACTTCTTTAGATCATTTGGTACACTACCCCGGGTTTAATCCTACTTGCGAGTAATGCAAAAATAAAAATTCCGCAGTGTTTATACAAGGGTCAAGTACGTTATATTAAAACGATTTTCGAATGTCACTACATCGTCACAGTTCGTATCACCACATGCGGTCCCGATCTCTTTCACGATCACCCTTCTTGAAAATAACTCCGCAGTGTAAACACCATTATAGATGGCTTCGTCATAAAGCTCTCATGTTCAAAGTTCCCCACTCCTCCCTGGTCTTTCCATAATACATTTAATGTACAAGAATGACAGTTTTCCAAATTCAGAAGTTAAATCTCCAGAAATGCACAGGCGTTACATCTGGCTGCATGACCGGCATGTCTTTATATGAAACAGAATAAATACTTCGTGCCATTCTTTACCTGTTTGAGGTTTACGAAAACTGAACTGGTACGTCGTGTTGCTCTTCGAAATGAAAATTCTTTTTTATTTTGTTGTGTACTGTTTCCTGTGCCTCGTTGGTAGCTTTTGCCACTGATTTTTGCGTTCTTCGATTTACAACTTTTACAAAACGCTCATTTTGCTTTTCTATGTACGACTTATTTCATGTCACTTCCTGAATGGTCTTGATATCTCAAGTTGATCCACATTTCTTTAATTTTTCAATGTCTATTTGTTTATTTGAAATTAAGCACAGATACGCAATGCTCTGCTCACCACTGGTATCGAAACCAGGTCTCTTGCGTTGTAAGTCCACAGACATCCTGCAGTGCCACTCGGTTTTTTTTCCAATGTCATTAAGTGTGAAGGATATTCCAGATTTGTAACATTAAATATCAGGTTTCAACAAATCTTTATGACTTGAGCTTATGAATATTTTGCGTCGGAAAGAACTGTTACATATACATCCCAAAACCAAGAAGTAGTTGTTATACGTTTTGGTCCACCACGACTTTACACCACTGCAACTGTTACATGTATTAAAATTCGCACTCTCAATCCTGTATAACTATGAAATACATATATTTGAAATAGAAGAAACGAGCTGAGTAGTTATATGTAATTAACATACAGTCACATTTGTCTACTAGTTATACAATACTACTAGCGTATAGCCCTTCAAAATTTACAGGGCAAGTACTACTACCCCGTCCTCATGTTTCGGGGCTAACTGAAAAAAATAAATTTTGCGAAATCTGGCTAGACCAACAAAGAGACAAAAATTGTAGTCTAGGTAGTCAAACGTCGGTAAAATGTTTTGACATCCAATCAAAATTAAGGAAACAAATTAAGGTCATTCATAAAATAAATTCGTGGCATATTTATAGAATATATATATTGGTAAAAAGCAGTTGTATTAACACCTTTTAATAAAGTGTATAGACAAAGAATGTGTGCTTTTCTTATAGCAAAGCCACAGCGGGCTATCTGCTCAGCCCATCGAGGGGAATCGAACCCCTGATTTTAGCGTTGTAAATCCGGAGACATACCGCTGTACTAGCGTGGGGCATAGACAAAGAAACTGAAAGATATTTGTTGATTTTTAAAGTTTGTTTTTGAAATTTGCAAAAAGCTACTCGAGGGCTATCTGTGCTAGCCGTCCCCAATTTAGCAGTGTAAGACTAGAGGAAAGGCAGCTGGTCATCACCACCCACCGCCAACTCTTGGGCTACTCTTTTAGCAACGAATAGTGAGATTGACCGTCACATTATAACGCCCTCACGGCTGAAAGGGCGAGCATATTTGGCGCGACGGGAATGCGAACCCGCGACCCTCAGATTACGAGTCGCACGCCTTAACACGCTTGGCCATGCCGGGCCTAATTTTTAAATTAGAGTTTTCTTTCAACAAAGAGGTTTTTAATTAGAAAATAATGATATAACATTACATAGCTATATTCGAAAATTATTTATAATTAAAAGTGAATCGATATTTTCAATCCCTTCCCCTACACCCCTCTTGCACCCCCCGTCATTAAAATAGTAAGGGAAGAGTAATCAAATTATTCTGTCTGAATAAATACATTTTGGCTTTCATGGATCCTCCTATTTCGAAACCACCGCTAGTATGGCAGTAAGTCTACGGATTTACAACACTAAAATGAAGGGTTCGATTCCCCTCGGTGGGCTCAGCAGATAGCCCGATGTGGCTTGGCAGTAAGAAAACACATACCTATTTCGAGACATCAAGCGTGACGTAATACACAGTGGCTTTTATAATGGTTCGATAAGACAAGCACATCACAGTATTATATAATCAACATACAATCACACTTCTACTGTTCGATAGTAAAAACCTATGATTACAGTTTTGTATGAAGAAAAAGGGATTTCGTATTAAAAGATTATTTTGATGAACCTGGAGATAAAGGGTGTTGAGTATAACTGGATAATGTAATTATACATAATTAATTTTGATGAACCTGGAGATAAAGGGTGTTGAGTATAACTGGATAATGTAATTATACATAATTAATTTTGATGAACTTGGAGATAAAGGGTGTTGAGTATAACTGGATAATGTAATTATACATAATTAATTTACATGTACCTGGAGAGAGATGGAGTGGAGTAGCTAGTTGGGACTGCAACATGGCTATAACTTACTGATCCTGAAGCCCCCATATCATATTTCGTCCAAGACGACGGTCCTCCACGATAGAGCATGTCATACGAATGAAAAGTACTCGACGGAGGAAATCCTAATCTACCTTGTGCATCCCTCAGTCTTCGTCTAGGAGACATCAACATTTCTCCTTGATGCGAGGTGAGATAGTAATCTCTAGCTCCGACTTCGCTACGATAACCTGGAACAAATAATTTACATTATGGACATAGGACTCTATAAAGATGTATAAATAGTAACATGAAGTTGAAAAGTGTAATTAAGTAAGTTACTGTGCATACAAGTAACGTATGATTTAGCTTGGTTTGTTTTGAATTTCGCGTAAAGCTACACGAAGGCTATCTGCGCTAGCCGCCCGTAACTTAGCAGTGTAAGACTAGAGAGTTGGTTTGTTGGTTTTTTGAATTTCGCACAAAGCTACTCGAGGGCTATCTGTGCTAGCCTTCCCTAATTTAGCAGTGTAAGACTAGAGGGAAGGCAGATAGCCATCACCGACCACTGCTAATTCTTGGACTACTCTTTTACCAATGATTGATCGTCACATTATAACGCCCTAACAGCTGAAAGGGCGAGAATATTTGATTTGTTTGTTTTGGAGTTCTAACAAAGCTGCACGAGGACTATCGGTGCTAGCAGTCCCTAATTTAGCAGTGTAAGACTAGAACGAAAGAAAACAGTCATCGCCACCCACTGCCAACTCTCGGGTTACTCTTTTACCAACGAATAGTGGAATTGATCGTCACATTATAACACCCAGACGGCTGAAAGGGTGAGCATGTTCGGTGTGACGGAGATTCGAACCCGCGACCCTCAGATTACGAGTCGAGTGCCTTAACCACCTGGCCATGCCTAGCAACAACGTATGATTAAGCACAAAATATTCGTACAATATCTCACCAATCTGCTCATAAGACTCTCTTTTACGTGCGAGTTTTCTAAGTTCTTTGCGCAACCTGCCGGTATCTTCTGTGTGAGCATTTCCTCTTCCTGTTTGACCTTTAATTTTAGTAATTTCATCCCGGGTCAGTAAATCATCTTCATCTTCTGAGCCGTAAGGAGAAGGGTGCCACGACCTGGGTTTTCGAACCATTGGTTCTCTTCTCTTACGCCTCTCATCCAAGAAGGACTGGTATCCTCTCATCAGCTCTTGCGAATCCCAGTCGGTACCTGTATCCAAGAAGGATTCTCCGAGACCCGTACTGTACCTTGTATGCCTACCACTAGTACGGAGAAGGAAATCAGAAAGAAAAGAATCACTACCACAACCATTACGATATTCGAGGTTTAACAATCAATTTTAACACAGTTAATGACAAGGACAAACATATGGATAGATCATAGAAACAACACATGGATAGATCATAGAAACAACATATGGATAGATCATAGAAACAACATATGGATAGATCATAGAAACAACATATGGATAGATCATAGAAACAACATATGGATAGATCATAGAAACAACATATCGATAGATCATAGAAACAACATATCGATAGATCATAGAAACAACATGTGGATAGATCATAGAAACAACATATCGATAGATCATATAAACAACATGTCGATAGATCATACATACAAGACAAGTTGAAAAACACGTTCTACTTTCTGAGAAGCCGTTAAACTGTTTTGTGGTATGAGTGTCGATACATTTAACACAAAGGACGGTTGTTATGTTCACGGGTTGCCTCCTACTGTTAGGTATCCTTACATCTGTGCTCTGTGGTGATAACGGTACTGAGAAATCGAATTTTAATTGTTCGTTCGAATGAAAAACCACAGAAGAAAGTAAGTAAAACCAAAGCAAAAGTCATTAGGAAAGACTTCGGTTAATACGAGTTACTGACTTAAGTCTATTCTGCGAGACAGATTTGGCATCGTTTTTGTTTCGTTGGAGAGTTAGATCTGGTAAGTAAAATGATAGGAACCATGTTCTCTTTTTGCAAACAACAGCTAATAATTCGTGAATAGTTTTTTCACAACGGAAGCGTATTTATAAGTGATGTGAGAGCAAATTCATTATTTTCTGAACTCTGCATTAAAGTTTTATATTTCAGGATTTTAAAAGATTCATTTCTGTTACAAACACAATTTTACAAATATTGTGTGCGTGCTAACAAATTATCAAAATACAGTTGAACTTGTCCACCTCGCTGAACTGTTGTGTGCTAACCAATTATCGACATACAGTAGACCTTGTCCACTTTACTTGTTTGTTACTAAGTACAAAGCTACACAAAGGGCTATTTGTGGTCTGCCTGCCACGGGTATCAAAACTCGGTTTCTAGTAGTATAAGTCCACAACATAGCACTGTGCTAGTTGGGAACTTATCTAATAGAAAATTACAGATATCATGTGATAGTCAACTGTCAATAAACAGTCGTACCTGTCCACAGAAGGACCGCAACAGTAGAACGTTTACGTGTCAACCAGTTATCAATCGATGTACAGCCTCACCTGTCTACCTGAGAAGTATGTCTGTAACTATAGCTACGTATGTGCAATAATTAGATTTTTTTTCCTTGTTAAGTGTAAACCTACACAAGAGTGTATCTGTGCTGCTTTTATCACGGTGTTCGAAATGTGGCTTTTAGCGTTATAAGCCTTCAGATTTAAACACTGAACCACTGTTGAAGGGCAGTCGGACTGTAGATACAGAACTAATATTGCAGAGGTTGTGTTTTATATATATAATACAATTGTTAAGGCTACGTGCAGAAAAAGGCCACAGAAACAGCTGCGAAACAAGTCAGATTTGGTTTATAAATGGTTTAAAATATTTTTTGGCTTTTGTTTATTTCTGAAATTAAATATTCCACTTTTTTTCCCTACAGACTATTAACCTATGAATTTCAATTAAAGCTCTATTTTTACTATTTTTCAAACTTACCTTATTCGTCCTCTTTTATGGTTGCTAAATAGAGTTCTTTGATCTCTGATGTTATCAAAATAACCAATTTCTCTCAGGCGAAAAGAAGTCAGGTCTCTAATGTCTTCTATCGGGCTGTCTTGCCAGTAACCGCTTCGTTGGAGATGATGGCTAATTAAGCCTCTGTCTAATGTTTCTGTGTACCAGGATGGGCCAGATCCATCATCTGGTAAATCCCGCCCGCGAGAAGACTCAAATGTCTTAGAGTGTACCATAACTGGAATCTCGTCACGAAACGATGTATAACGTGATAAGTTATCAGAAGAATCTAGATATTCCTTAGTATTAAACATATCTTTCATTTCCATAACGTATTCTTGGGGGTTCTGAAGAAATACGGTTTTCTCTCTATCCTGAGGTGATGTCTGGGCAGATGTAGAAATTGTTCTCACTGCGCCTGAACGAATGATGTTACTTCCATACGTTTCGCCCAGATTGGAGGGCGTTACTAACAGAGACGCAATATCGGTTTCACTTTTATGACGCAATCCTAGTTCCTGGCTCTTTTCTTTCAGATCTGCAAGCCTTCTTCTTTCTTCTGTCACCGTCTTTAGTTCCTCACGTAGTTGCTGTTTTAAGTTGTACATGTATGAAGGAACAGATGCTTGAGACACATCGAGATCGGATGGCTGGCTCAACTGTTGAGTTGGTGTTTTGGTTGCAGTCGGCGTATCTGTTGTCATCGTCGAGCAAGGAAAGTAGGAAGCAGTTGTCTTTGGTAAGTAATATCCAGATACTGGATCAGACAGTTGGTTGATGTAGGCTTCTGTGTGTGTTGGAAGGTAGGCAGGAGTACCTGTTCTCGTGATGTTATAATCCAATGTTTTCGGTATACGTTCTTCTACAGATGACGGTCGACCGGATAACGTTTTAAGTTGAGGTCTTTCTTGAATCATAAGTGGACTGCTACCAACAGATAAGTTTCTTCTCCGATCCTTCCGATGACGGACTTTTGCGATGGAAGACACTTCTTGATTTGGTGGTGGATGTGGAAGCTGTCGTCGAAGTTTGGCTGATGTCGAACTTCCTGTTTCACTTTGTGTGTCAGATGAATCTCCAGCCTAAAGGAAAAAGCTAGTTTCACTCGACTGAAACATTAATAATATGGAAATATCGTGATCAGATATACAGTGAAAACATTTTATTTTTCGCAATTAAACCTGCGACATTTTTAGCCCATAGGAGCAGCCATCCTTAGTCAATGTATGGTTAACATGATTTACAGATCTAAACCCTATATTCGCTAAAAGGTCTGGAAACATTTTGCCAGTACTTGGAATAGAAAATTTTAGGAACCATTGAGCTAGTGGTCAGCAGATCACCTGCGGATAAGAAAGTCGAAGTTTGAGTCATCAAAATGCTACTGAGTAAGTTAAACTACTTTCAGCAATAGGGAAGTTATAAAAGTGACAATCAGTTACACATTTTGGTTAAGGATAGCCGTTTATGTCGGCATTAATTTCTCAATGATTTTTTTCCCTCTGAATTAGAAACGGTTATGTCTGAGTATTGATGCCTTTGCTATGTCCCGGTCTTTTAGGCCTTATGGCTCGTGAGGTTTCATTCTGGTTAAAAATACCAACTAATAGATATAATTTAATCTTTACAAAAGTTCTTTCAGCTTAATAAGCCTTATTCGATTACATTTATTAACAAATTTGTACGAAGTTTGCTTCAACATGTAAGACATCAGATTACTTGTATATTGAAATAATATACAGAATTTAGGTTTAACGCACACAAGCACACAAAAAAGCGAACGAGGGATTAATTGCCCACTGAACACAACAGTTTAAGCGTAAAGACTTTTCACATTTTTGTCCACTCTACAGGTCAGTTTGACTTTAAACAATGACCTTGCTTTCAATGTTTTTGTTGCTTTCAAATTAATTCGTCAATAAAGAGAAGAAAGATGTGTTTTTTGGTTTGTTTCAGATATTTTTGCAAAGCTTCACAAATGTTATCCGCTATTACCGTACTAATTTTGACAAGATGGTTTGTTTTGTTAATTTTTTTATTATGCACAAAGTTACACAAAAGTCTATCTGTAGTCTGCCCACCACGGGTATAGAAACCCTGTTTCTAGCAATATAAGTCCTGTGCCGGGGTTAGACTAGATGGAAGGCAGTTAATCAACTTTTAGGCTACTCTAATCGAATAGTAGGATTTGTCCTTCACTCTTATAACGCATTTATGGTCTTTTTTTTTGTGGAGGTAAAATTACACAAACTGTAGACCTTTAATCCGATACATTAACTATAGGTGCTTCTCCAATCTACTCCAATTTTGACCACTATTTATGTTATGATATTAGTGTACATGTATAACAAGTTGATATAGAATGATCCAATAATTACTGAATCTTGAAAAAACAAAATAAATATAATTTAAGACAAAAAAATCTGTAAACTACTGTTATGAGCGGTAAATACCTTATCTCTTTGACCTTGTGTGTAAGTCCCGATCTTACTGACAGAGTCAGGGACTGAAGATGATCTGATGTATCCAAAGTTTACGTTCTGTGTACCCCTAGCTGCAAATAATTCTTGCTTCAACTCAGGAACGTACTTTCGGCTATCAAAGAAAGGAGAACGTATCATGAAGGTGTGACTGTTATTGTACATCATACCAAACTGCGAAGAAACAGCAGAAGTTGTCTGCGTGCTGCTTCCATAGGACAAGATTACAGGTGACTGAAGATGGTTTCCAGCTTCAGATAGCATCATGCTACGGGTTACAGCAGTAGGCTGTATAGCAAAGGACTGCGTTGTGGCAGCAACATTAATACTGGATGTTGGAGCTCGAAGGACAACCTTTTTCGCATCACCTGTCACAACTTTTATCATTTGATTTCTTTGCTCAAATTCTGACTGTAGTAGAGGTTTATGTTGCTGTTGAAGAGTTTGACTTTTATCCGTTACACCTTTTCTCGAAATCACTGGTGAAACGTTTCGTCCACTGGGTACGTCACCAATACTCCCCTGTTCTTTGGGGGGTTGGGAATCATAAACTGGCATCGTTTGACCTCGATGTTGTGGTGACTTAAACTTTGGAGTTTGAGCCGCTAAAGCTATGGCTTCTTGCATTTGTTCAAGAGTGGGCTGCGGCAGTCTTCTGTGGATTCGACGACTGCTAGCTGTCTTTGGGCTCTGAGCTTGGGTAGTAACAATCTGAGCAACAGAAGTAGGAGCTGACTGCTCCTTGGGTATTGGTCTTATCTTCTCAGTGATTCGAGAAACTGAACCCTGGTTTACAGTTGTTAAAGAAACGTCTTTATCAACTCTGACGGCTTCTGGAAACATCTTTTGAGCTCCCTCTAAGGAGAAAGTTTGTTGATGCTCTTCTAGCGCTTGCTCTAAAGACTTCTGATAATTTGCTAGCATTTCTGGTATGGTACCACTTGTTACTCTCGGCATAGACATCTGAGGAATAAGTTCCTCTTGTTTACTTATGTCTTGGAACGTCCCTATTAGTTTCTGTTCTGCTGCTTCCACAGAAGGAGAAACATCAACAATTGGAGAAAGATCTATCACTGGAGACCACTCTTGACTGTCAGACCGTTGTTTCGGTTTCTTTTGACTCTGTAAGTCGATAGTCTTTGATTTAGATGGCTCGTAAGAAGTTGTTTGTTGCTGTTGTTGTTGCTGGTCTTTAGTAATTTTTTTAGAAAAACTCAACTGTTGCTGCTGTTCCCTTTGTTGTTGAGAGCCGTTCTCAGAGAAAGATGTCGCTTCTGAGGACGGACGTTTTTCATCACTTTCTGTTCTAGTAACATGACTATCGTCATAATTGATGTATTGAATACTCTTAACGTCGCCTAAGTCTGAGTATTCTGAAGGATATCCAGAAATGTCTTTGTGAGAAGAAACCTGAGGTTGATGTATTTTGACTTGACTGATTGACATTACTGTCACAGGATCGGTAGTAGAGGATAATAATGGCTGTTGCGAGTTGTCCTGATTATTGGGTTGAGATGCTGGAGAAACGGGAGCCCAAGGTAGTGACGATTGTTGGGTCCTAATGTGACTCGTAGACTGCAGTGATTTTTCTTGATGAGAGGCCTGCCCTGATGTAGAAATGGGCAGTGATGGTTCTTCTACATGTTCCTGGGATTGTTGTTTTCTAACGGTGCGGTAGGTTTTCGTATCCTGGGACACAGTTCCATATATTTGCATCTTGTTTTCCGGCGGTTGTACACTTTTCCTGGACTCCAACTGCTGTGTTTGACCCAGTTGGTCCATATCTGAACAAACAGGAAAATGTAATTTGATACTGCATTGGTTAATTTAATACAATGACTTTGACAACCGTAATTATCAAAACGTATTTTTGATGGATAAATATAATACATTCAGTTAATATATCCTGTTCATTAACTATTTAAAACTATTAAGCTTTTAGGGTAATCGTCGTCACATTTATTATTAAAGTTCAACCATTTTATTTCATTTCAACATTCAATTTAATCCACACCCACAATTAAAATAATAATATTAATAACTGTTAAATATACGCTACTCTACATTCAGCACATATTCCTCTGAGCTGCCACATTATTAAATAAATTAAATATAGCATTGTCTTATTAAAAAATAAGGTCAAAGTTTCTTTAACTGTTACCAATGAGGGTAATATTATGAATCCTACTTTTATTTTCTCAGGAATTAAAAAGTTCTCGAAGTTTTGTAAAAAATATAAACAAAATCTGAAGATCTAATATAAATTCTTACAAGTTTTGGATTCCTGATATAGTTCATCTTGCTCCTGAAACAATAACAAACATAATTAAAAGCAATATGTTCTTTGACATTCGAAAACCAAATAAATGTACATCTGTTTTAACTTAAACGAACCAGGGGAACAAATAGCCTTGATACATGGAATAAACTTTTATTCCTCAACAATATCATTTTATAAACTGATTATGAGAAGCGTATCCTCAACATTATCATTTTATAAACTGATTATGAGAAGCTTATCCTCAACAATATCATTTTATAAACTGATTATGAGAAGCTTATCCTCAACAATATCATTTTATAAACTGATTATGAGAAGCGTATCCTCAACAATATCATTTTATAAACTGATTATGAGAAGCGTATCCTCAACAATACCATTTTATAAACTGATTATGAGAAGCTTATCCTCAACAATACCATTTTATAAACTGATTATGAGAAGCGTATCCTCAACAATATCATTTTATAAACTGATTATGAGAAGCGTATCCTCAACAATATCATTTTATAAACTGATTATGAGAAGCGTATCCTCAACAATATCATTTTATAAACTGATTATGAGAAGCGTATCCTCAACAATATCATTTTATAAACTGATTATGAGAAGCTTATCCTCAACAATACCATTTTATAAACTGATTATGAGAAGCTTATCCTCAACAATACCATTTTATAAACTGATTATGAGAAGCGTATCCTCAACAATACCATTTTATAAACTGATTATGAGAAGCGTATCCTCAACAATACCATTTTATAAACTGATTATGAGAAGCTTATCCTCAACAATACCATTTTATAAACTGATTATGAGAAGCGTATCCTCAACAATATCATTTTATAAACTGATTATGAGAAGCGTATCCTCAACAATATCATTTTATAAACTGATTATGAGAAGCGTATCCTCAACAATATCATTTTATAAACTGATTATGAGAAGCGTATCCTCAACAATACCATTTTATAAACTGATTATGAGAAGCTTATCCTCAACAATACCATTTTATAAACTGATTATGAGAAGCTTATCCTCAATAATACCATTTTATAAACTGATTATGAGAAGCTTATCCTCAACAATATCATTTTATAAACTGCTAATCAGAAGCTTATCCTCAACAATACCATTTTATAAACTGATTATGAGAAGCTTATCCTCAACAATACCATTTTATAAACTGATTATGAGAAGCTTATCCTCAACAATATCATTTTATAAACTGATTATGAGAAGCTTATCCTCAACAATACCATTTTATAAACTGATTATGAGAAGCTTATCCTCAACAATATCATTTTATAAACTGATTATGAGAAGCTTATCCTCAACAATACCATTTTATAAACTGATTATGAGAAGCTTATCCTCAACAATACCATTTTATAAACTGATTATGAGAAGCTTATCCTCAACAATACCATTTTATAAACTGATTATGAGAAGCTTATCCTCAACAATATCATTTTATAAACTGATTATGAGAAGCTTATCCTCAACAATATCATTTTATAAACTGATTATGAGAAGCGTATCCTCAACAATATCATTTTATAAACTGATTATGAGAAGCTTATCCTCAACAATATCATTTTATAAACTGATTATGAGAAGCTTATCCTCAACAATATCATTTTATAAACTGATTATGAGAAGCTTATCCTCAACAATATCATTTTATAAACTGATTATGAGAAGCTCTTCCTCAACAATATCATTTTATAAACTGATTATGAGAAGCTTATCCTCAACAATATCATTTTATAAACTGATTATGAGAAGCTCTTCCTCAACAATATCATTTTATAAACTGATTATGAGAAGCGTATCCTCAACAATATCATTTTATAAACTGATTATGAGAAGCTTATCCTCAACAATATCATTTTATAAACTGATTATGAGAAGCTTATCTCTCAACAATATCATTTTATAAACTGATTATGAGAAGCTTATCCTCAACAATATCATTTTATAAACTGATTATGAGAAGCTCTTCCTCAACAATATCATTTTATAAACTGATTATGAGAAGCGTATCCTCAACAATATCATTTTATAAACTGATTATGAGAAGCTTATCCTCAACAATATCATTTTATAAACTGATTATGAGAAGCTTATCCTCAACAATATCATTTTATAAACTGATTATGAGAAGCTTATCCTCAACAATATCATTTTATAAACTGATTATGAGAAGCTTATCCTCAACAATATCATTTTATAAACTGATTATGAGAAGCTTATCCTCAACAATATCATTTTATAAACTGATTATGAGAAGCTTATCCTCAACAATATCATTTTATAAACTGATTATGAGAAGCTTATCCTCAACAATATCATTTTATAAACTGATTATGAGAAGCTTATCCTCAACAATATCATTTTATAAACTGATTATGAGAAGCGTATCCTCAACAATATCATTTTATAAACTGATTATGAGAAGCTTATCCTCAACAATATCATTTTATAAACTGATTATGAGAAGCTTATCCTCAACAATATCATTTTATAAACTGATTATGAGAAGCTTATCCTCAACAATATCATTTTATAAACTGATTATGAGAAGCGTATCCTCAACAATATCATTTTATAAACTGATTATGAGAAGCTTATCCTCAACAATATCATTTTATAAACTGATTATGAGAAGCTTATCCTCAACAATATCATTTTATAAACTGATTATGAGAAGCTTATATCCTCAACAATATCATTTTATAAACTGATTATGAGAAGCTCTTCCTCAACAATATCATTTTATAAACTGATTATGAGAAGCGTATCCTCAACAATATCATTTTATAAACTGATTATGAGAAGCTTATCCTCAACAATATCATTTTATAAACTGATTATGAGAAGCTTATCCTCAACAATATCATTTTATAAACTGATTATGAGAAGCGTATCCTCAACAATATCATTTTATAAACTGATTATGAGAAGCTTATCCTCAACAATATCATTTTATAAACTGATTATGAGAAGCGTATCCTCAACAATATCATTTTATAAACTGATTATGAGAAGCGTATCCTCAACAATATCATTTTATAAACTGATTATGAGAAGCTTATCCTCAACAATATCATTTTATAAACTGATTATGAGAAGCGTATCCTCAACAATATCATTTTATAAACTGATTATGAGAAGCTTATCCTCAACAATATCATTTTATAAACTGATTATGAGAAGCTTATCCTCAACAATACCATTTTATAAACTGATTATGAGAAGCTTATCCTCAACAATATCATTTTATAAACTGATTATGAGAAGCTTATCCTCAACAATATCATTTTATAAACTGATTATGAGAAGCTTATCCTCAACAATATCATTTTATAAACTGATTATGAGAAGCGTATCCTCAACAATATCATTTTATAAACTGATTATGAGAAGCGTATCCTCAACAATATCATTTTATAAACTGATTATGAGAAGCGTATCCTCAACAATATCATTTTATAAACTGATTATGAGAAGCGTATCCTCAACAATATCATTTTATAAACTGATTATGAGAAGCTTATCCTCAACAATATCATTTTATAAACTGATTATGAGAAGCTTATCCTCAACAATATCATTTTATAAACTGATTATGAGAAGCTTATCCTCAACAATATCATTTTATAAACTGATTATGAGAAGCTTATCCTCAACAATATCATTTTATAAACTGATTATGAGAAGCTTATCCTCAACAATATCATTTTATAAACTGATTATGAGAAGCTTATCCTCAACAATATCATTTTATAAACTGATTATGAGAAGCTTATCCTCAACAATATCATTTTATAAACTGATTATGAGAAGCTTATCCTCAACAATATCATTTTATAAACTGATTATGAGAAGCTTATCCTCAACAATATCATTTTATAAACTGATTATGAGAAGCTTATCCTCAACAATATCATTTTATAAACTGATTATGAGAAGCTTATCCTCAACAATATCATTTTATAAACTGATTATGAGAAGCTTATCCTCAACAATATCATTTTATAAACTGATTATGAGAAGCTTATCCTCAACAATATCATTTTATAAACTGATTATGAGAAGCGTATCCTCAACAATATCATTTTATAAACTGATTATGAGAAGCTTATCCTCAACAATATCATTTTATAAACTGATTATGAGAAGCTCTTCCTCAACAATATCATTTTATAAACTGATTATGAGAAGCTTATCCTCAACAATATCATTTTATAAACTGATTATGAGAAGCTTATCCTCAACAATACCATTTTATAAACTGATTATGAGAAGCTTATCCTCAACAATATCATTTTATAAACTGATTATGAGAAGCTCTTCCTCAACAATATCATTTTATAAACTGATTATGAGAAGCTTATCCTCAACAATATCATTTTATAAACTGATTATGAGAAGCTTATCCTCAACAATATCATTTTATAAACTGATTATGAGAAGCTTATCCTCAACAATATCATTTTATAAACTGATTATGAGAAGCTCTTCCTCAACAATATCATTTTATAAACTGATTATGAGAAGCTCTTTCCTCAACAATATCATTTTATAAACTGATTATGAGAAGCTCTTCTTCAACATTACCATTTTATAAACTGATTATGAGAAGCTTATCCTCAACAATATCATTTTATAAACTAATTATGAGAAGCTCTTCCTCAACAATATCATTTTATAAACTGATTATGAGAAGCGTATCCTCAACAATATCATTTTATAAACTGATTATGAGAAGCGTATCCTCAACAATATCATTTTATAAACTGATTATGAGAAGCGTATCCTCAACAATATCATTTTATAAACTGATTATGAGAAGCGTATCCTCAACAATATCATTTTATAAACTGATTATGAGAAGCTTATCCTCAACAATATCATTTTATAAACTGATTATGAGAAGCTTATCCTCAACAATATCATTTTATAAACTGATTATGAGAAGCTTATCCTCAACAATATCATTTTATAAACTGATTATGAGAAGCTTATCCTCAACAATACCATTTTATAAACTGATTATGAGAAGCTTATCCTCAACAATACCATTTTATAAACTGATTATGAGAAGCTCTTCCTCAACAATATCATTTTATAAACTGATTATGAGAAGCTTATCCTCAACAATATCATTTTATAAACTGATTATGAGAAGCTTATCCTCAACAATACCATTTTATAAACTGATTATGAGAAGCTTATCCTCAACAATATCATTTTATAAACTGATTATGAGAAGCTCTTCCTCAACAATACCATTTTATAAACTGATTATGAGAAGCTCTTCCTCAACAATATCATTTTATAAACTGATTGTGAGAAGCTCTTCTTCAACATTACCATTTTATAAACTGATTATGAGAAGCTCTTCCTCAACAATATCATTTTATAAACTGATTGTGAGAAGCTCTTCTTCAACAATATCATTTTATAAACTGATTATGAGAAGCTCTTCTTCAACAATATCATTTTATAAACTGCTAATCAGAAGCTTATCCTCAACAATATCATTTTATAAACTGATTATGAGAAGCTCTTCCTCAACAATATCATTTTATAAACTGATTATGAGAAGCTCTTCTTCAACAATATCATTTTATAAACTGCTAATCAGAAGCTTATCCTCAACAATATCATTTTATAAACTGATTATGAGAAGCTTTCCTCAACAATATCATTTTATAAACTGATTATGAGAAGCTCTTCCTCAACAATATCATTTTATAAACTGATTATGAGAAGCTCTTCTTCAACAATATCATTTTATAAACTGCTAATCAGAAGCTTATCCTCAACAATATCATTTTATAAACTGATTATGAGAAGCTTATCCTCAACAATATCATTTTATAAACTGATTATGAGAAGCTCTTCTTCAACAATATCATTTTATAAACTGCTAATCAGAAGCTTATCCTCAACAATATCATTTTATAAACTGATTATGAGAAGCTCTTCTTCAACAATATCATTTTATAAACTGCTAATCAGAAGCTTATCCTCAACAATATCATTTTATAAACTGATTATGAGAAGCTCTTCTTCAACAATATCATTTTATAAACTGCTAATCAGAAGCTTATCCTCAACAATATAATTTTTGATAAGCTAATCAGAAGCTTATCCTGAACAATTTCATTTTATAAACTGCTAATCAGAAGCTTATCCTCAACAATATCGTCTTAAACAGCTAATCAGGGAATAAATCATCCAATGTTTAACTTGTTTTTCGAAACAGGTTGCTCACTTTGAGCTATAACAAATCTTATTTGTTCAACCATTACTTAATACTTCCTTTTAAGGCAAATTCATCGTGCCTTGTTATTCCTATTTATACACTTAGCAGTAACTACAGGAAGAAAAATAAAAATACTTGATTAACTCAAAACAGCCTAAGAATGACCTTCTAGTGATCTTTTCAAGCCATACAAATATCAAATAAATATCATTCTGCTTTATTAAACACTTTGTGCCTCTGTGAGTTACTTGAAACTTGTAATGTTTCATAATAAAGCATCTTAGATCAGACTGGATAAGGAAATCACCTCAAAATTCAATTATCGAGTTATAGTTTGCTATTATCAACCCAAATACCTGTATATTACGTACCGTGACCTTAGGTGGAGCTTCATCTTTCTACATTTTTATGTAGTCCTGGAATCGTCTTTATGCGTTAAAAGTTATAATAAAAACACAGTATCTCACAGTGCATTAATATACATACATACTCATACTTACCGAAACGCACACACGCACATGACGTTCAATGTTAAATCTTTCTATAGTTTACAGTTAATTTCGAGTAAAATTGGAACAAAGGCAAACTACAAAAAAACTGTTATGGAATAAAAAGTCACTTTTATATCAGTTTTACTTTTGTCTTGGTGGGAGATAACATTATGTGGCGATTAAAAATATAGTAGTTTTGATTTATAGTTGGGATTATATGGAGAGTTTGAAATCTCGACCGCTGTTAGGGTACTGACGAGATCCACTGGAGAGACACAAGTGAGGCAATAGATTCTTTTATTTTTTAGCAGTTTTCTTTTCTTTGAACCTTAAGGATAAATAAACGTAAATGTATCTTAGAACAGCTGGTATGGGTATTAACACTTTTACTGAGAAGCAGATAACAACGTTTCGATCTTCCCAGGTCATCTTTAGGTCTACAATAAACGTAAAATATAACAAACAGCCGATGTTACATTTTCATTTAGGAAATACTATTTGTCGTGAGAATTTTGCTAAAACTCCACCGTACATTTAATAAATCTATCCATTATCCACAACTGGTTATGAGCCTTGTATTTAGTTTATGGCTAATTTAAATTTCGCTAGTCTTTTAACAGATATTTACTGTAAATAAATACATTATACCGTAAAATTTACAAAGATTTATACAGTAATTTCCTTAAAAAGTTTTCTTAGTTACATTCTCCTTTGTTACTTACCATTTCATCCGACTGAGCACTGCTCGAGGTAGAAAGTGTCGATATTTCATGCCTATATCCAAGCTGGGATTTTCTACTACCAGGTGGCGCTAGTGGCGAATTATGATAAGATGACTCTTGATCATCTCTGTAGTCGGGTTTTCGAGATTGGCTGCTTGAGATTTGAGATCTTCTTCGTATACATTCAACACAAACCCAAACGGCCTAAAAAGTGTAATTTCATAAGGACCTCTATAGATCTGAAAGCATTTACGATATAATTTAAAGGAAATCAAAATTAACCACAGACGATTTGTTTCGACTACATAAGAAGTGAAATAAAGCTGCAGTTTAACACAAAAGATTTGAATTCATTGTTTCCAAATTGTAATTTCATTAAACAATTAACGATTAGTGTTTACGTTTCTAACACATCATATTTGTTAGGCCCCGGCATGGCCAGGTGGTTAAGGCGTTCGACTCGTAATCCGAAGGTCGTGGGTTCGAATGCCGGTCGCACCAAACATGCTCGCCCTTTCAGCCGTGGGGGTGTTATAATGTGACGGTCAATCCCTCTATTCGTTGGTAAAAGAGTAGCCCAAGAGTTGGCGGTGGGTGGTGATGACTAGCTGCCTTCCCTCTAGTCTTACACTAGCACAGATAACACTCGAGTAGCTTTGTGCGAAATTAAAAAACAAATCAATGTGATACTAAACGGCACTTTTTTTCAAATTCTTAACATTTTCCGCTTCGAATAAGTTAATTAAAAAATTTTCGCTAGTTTTGAAAGTGTTTAATGTACAATCTCTTATAATATGTTTATATTATAATGTAAATATGTTTATATTAGTTTTACAATTTTATTTATAAATAAATTGCACACGTTATTTGCCTTGTTTTCAAAATGTTAATTTATTTGGAACATATTAAATAATGATTTTATTTGTAAAAAAAATTTACTGTTTTGTGGTGTTACTAATTCAGTCTATATAAATTTGTAACATCGAGGCCAACAGTGACGTAACAAGGTGTCTTCTCGAGGGAAAAGAACACAGAATTTTAAGGGAAGACCAATACATTAAAAACTGAAACTGATATAACTTTTTAATAAATTTCTCGTTAAAACAAATCAAATGTAATAGTGTTTAAGAAGTTTTATTTATTTTTATTAAATGATACAAAACGAGTTTATTATTTATAAACGCTAAAAAATAATATGTAATTTATATGCCTAGGTTTTCAGGGAGGATGCTGACCCTCTTGGGCTATCTTGCACTACACCTCTGAAGTCCAGACACACAACGAGGACTAGTTAACGAGCTAGTCCTAGTAGAGATCCAACTTGCATCAGATAGACATAAGCACTTCCTAGTCAGTTTTCATCAGTTTTCCATTGGGATTTTGAACACTTTCCAGATGTAAAGAAAACGTCTGTGTCTAGATGATATACGGTGTATCTGATACAACATGATCGATTTTGTGATCGGAACCAGAGTAGATTAGGAAAGGAAGTAAAAACACTTTTCAAGACGGTGCTACATTTCCAAAAACAAAAGGATTAATTCTCTATGAAACAATAATATTTATAAAATTGTCTTTGTTGTTTTATTTTCTTACTCTAGATGGAGCAATATTTCTATGACGTCATTGCATTAGGCTCTTTATTATATAAGTGTTTTGAGGGAGGAACAGCTAAAGAAATGTACAGACGAAAGAATTATCTGATATATAAATAAGTATGTAAACAAGTAGATGCAGCTACATGACTACACCTGAAATTATTATGATACGCTCGTCTATTACAAATCAGTCTTCTGCTGGCAGTCAACACTTTGTGCGAGCATGTGTCAAAGATAAATAGTAATCCGAGGGTCGCGGGTTCGAATCTCCGTCACACCAAACATGCTCGCCCTTTCAGCCGTGGGGGCGTTATAACGTCACGGTAAATCCCACTATTCGTTGGTGAAAGAGTAGCCCAAGAGTCGGCGGTGAGTGGTGATGATCATTTGCCTTTCCTCTAGTCTTACACTGCTGAATTAGGGACGGTTAGCGCAGACAGCTCTCGTGTAGCTTTGCGCAAAATTCAAAACAAACTAAACAAAGATGAATGTGATGTTAATCAAAGTGGAAAAATGTATTTTCTTTGTCTTTTGAAAAAAATCAAACGTGTTAGTTAACGATGTTTATTATTAAACAAAGAATATTCCAGAAATCAGAGATGTCCTTCTAAATATTTAAACCGGTTCTTTCTTTTGTTATTTATACCTCTAGGTGCTTCGTCAATACACGAAAGTTTATAACGCTAAAAATTAGGAGGTACGACTCCTGTGATGGACGCGTAACTGATAACTCATTTTGTAATTTTTAGTTTAAACATAAAAAAATACATTGGTATTTAAACAATGTACACTAAATATTATTATATCATGGTCGGCCAATGGAAAGCACGATCTTACTCTAAAGCACTTTTGAAAATGCTCTAATCCATCACTTCTAAATTTGGACCGGGTAGTGCAGGTGGCCTTCGAGTAGCTTAGCACGAAATTCAACAAATAAATGAACTTTTAAAAATCTATTTTAGCAGTAATTTTTACTTTATGTAAGATATAAATTGCGACAAACGTTTTAAAACCTGAGCAGATTTATTAAAACAAAATGCATTTTTTAATGAAACAGATCATTGCACTGTTATTAGAACAAATTTTATTGTGAAACAGAACCACGCACACCGTTCTCTGAACTCAAGGTTGCGTGATGTTATAGCGTGTCATGTGTAAGCACATAGTGTGTCCACAGACTGTTAGAGCGAAAACTATAAAGTTATCAGTATGATCTAGTAAAAATAAGCAAGAAAAAATGTAACTGTTGTAGTTTACATTAGGCTTACTTATGTTGTTAATTGAACCGGTACGTTTAAGCTCAGACTAAAAGAAAAAAGCTCGTCAGTAACATACACTGCCACCTCTTGTGTTAGTGAACAAAGTATGACATGTAAGTCCTTTGTCCACACGCTAAACAAATTACAAATGATATTCTAATATTTTTTGTGCAACGTATTTACTGTTATGCATTTATTTTAATATCTGTATTAATATATACTTAGAAATGCATGTAACGTGTATTGTTAAATGTCTGTTGCGAAAGCTCAGCCTGTTTTCTAAATTTGTCGAAGATTTTCGACCATAAGAATCTACCATGTATGATGCGTGTATGTAAAATACTAGTAACTACTAGTATTATTTTCAGCTGAATTCTCGATAACCTCGTTCAGTGAGAATAAAAATAGCCATCGCAACACGCGGAGAGACAGTTTAATATTGTTAGTTTGCTACAATTTTGATAAACGATTATTAGTCAGAAAACTACAGATATTTGATCAAGAACGTTTAAAGATTTTGAATATTATCAACAGTTCAACTTCAGATAATTGACTTCGGATGTTCGTATTTCTACGAAGACATTAGATAGCTTCGTCGGAGAAAAGTCAGCTTGTAAACGGCGTGAGGCTAGCCATTAAGAGAAGTGTAACAATATCAACATATAATTCGCCCTCGTGAACCGTTGATAAAATATTCAGTTCCAGACCAAATAGGAGACTCAGTATTGTTTGTAAATTTGTAAAGCTATTGTATCTCGACAACTATTTTCAATAACTATTTGTAATAACCGTAATTATAAATCTTATTGTTGTTCGTACATTAAAATACATTTGTGTTGAAAATGAAAACTGTGTATCAATGTTGTTGGCAAATATCATAAATGTGATAAATATTGGCACTCAGTTAATATCTAAATTCAAATTTCTGACTACTTGAAATTTTAATACATAACATAATAAATCGAAAACTCGCCCGAGATAAATTATAAAGCGTAACACTTGGAATAAGATAAACGTCATATTCATCAAGTTCAGCTTATGGACCTGTAAATCCATTGTCCACACCCTAACCAAGTTATAAGTATTATAATATATCGTGGAATAAGATAAACGTCATATTCATCAGGTTCAGCCTATGGACCTGTAAACCCATTGTCCACACCCTAACCAAGTTATAAGTATTATAATATATCGTGGAATAAGATAAACGTCATATTCATCAGGTTCAGCCTTTGGACCTGTAAACCCATTGTCCACACCCTAACCAAGTTATAAGTATTATAATATATCGTGGAATAAGATAAACGTCATATTCATCAGGTTCAGCCTATGGACCTGTAAACCATCTGTCCACACCCTAACCAAGTTATAAGTATTATAATGTGATATTATAATATATCTTGGGATAAGATAAATTTTATATTAGCCACTTAAGAAGTATATTATTTTCAATTTTATCTAATATTTTCCCAGTGAAATCTATCTTTCTATGAGCAAAATTACTGATTAAATCAAAAAGTTGCATTCTTCAAGTACTGGCCATAATCAATAATCAAGCGTGGATCTGTACTGCAAGTTTCAAAATTGAATCTCAATTCTCAAATACAACGTCAATTCACTATTTGTTTTATATTCATCGTGTAAGAAATATAATTACTGATGTATAAAGATAATTAGCTGACGTATCTGTTTAACGCAAGGAAAAGTCACAGAAGATAACAAAACAAAAACCGTCTCGTCTCTGACACTCTTCGTATGGACATCAGAGTGCTCAACAGGTTTTGTAACAATCAGTCCAGCGATTCGACAGTCCTGATCTGACACACACTGAGTGTTGTTGAATAATGATTTAGATACATGACAAGTGCTCGAATCGTCCCTTATCTACAACACCTACCGCAAGTTCTTGAGTCACTCTAATCGAATATTTGGGTTCTATTGTCATACTTATAACGTATCTATGTTTACAAAGCGCGGGATACGGACCGTGGACCTGAGGTTCACAATACGACACGCGAATCTATCGAAGAGTACTTATAAGTTCGTTTTGTTTCATGTTACTGTCGTTAAACCAAAATTTAATTAGTTTAAGAAAAAAATCTAATTAATCTGTTTTAAAAAACACGCAATAATTCATCATTAAACGTTAATCTGTAAACCATTGCCACGTGCATACAACGAGTTTAACTTCGATCACAAGTCATGAACTCAAGAAACGCTACCTGATGTATGTAAGCTGAACTTTTAAATCGAAAAATCGTTTTACAGTAATAATAATTGCCTGCAATTAGTAAGCCTCGATTTCGTTTCTTTTGTAAGATAATTTTCGCTTGCGATGTAAGGCCCGGCATGGCGCAAGTGTGTTAAGGCGTTCAACTCGTAAGCTGAGGGTCGCGGGTTCGAATCCCGGTCGCACCAAACATGCTCGCCATTTCAGCCGTGGGGTCGTTATAATGTCACGGCCAATCCCTCTATTCGTTGGTAAAAGAGTAGCCCAAGAGTTGGCGGTGGGTGTTGATGACTAGCTGCCTTCCCTCTAGTCTTACACTGCTAAATTAGGGACGGCTAGCGCAGACAGCCCTCGAGTAGCTTTGCGCGAAATTCAAAAACAACAACGCTTGCGATGTACGAATCTTCCAATTTACGACATCACAAGACTCATTTCTGATAAAAGCGTTTAATATTGAATAAACACATCTCTTTTTTTTCAATGAATCAAAAATATTTTAAGTAGATACAAATTGTTATTCTTGTTTATTTTAAAGATTGTAACACATAATGTTTTTTTGTTATTATTGTCTTCTTAGAATTTGATGTATTAAATACGATGTTTGAAAATCAGTGACGGTGTGTTACGTTCTTGGCAGAAAAATAATAATATAGAAAGATAGGGTAACAAAATGTAATATAAGACCTCACACGGTAAGAGATGTTATAAAATTATCACCTTTGTGACTGTCAAGCCGCGGTAACTTGACACGAAATAAATAAATAAAAGTAGTAGAAATCTCCAACTGCGTAAAACACCGCCACACAGTGGCTCAGCGGTATGTATATGGACGTACAACGTTAAAACCGGGTTTCAATACCCGTGGTGGGCAGAGCACAGATAGTCCATTGTGTAGGTTTCTGCTTAATTTAAAACAACAACAGTATTCACTAAATATGATATGAATTCTAATTATATTTAATTGAATTATTAACATTCATAGGGATATGTTACGTTACTTACTTACGTGATTTGCTCCCCCCAGCAGCACAGTGGTTTGTCTGCGGACTTGCACACTAAAAACCGGGTTTCGATACCCGCGGTGAGCAGAGCACAGATAGCCCATTGTGTAGCTTTGTGCTTAATTCTAAACAAACAAACGTAAAGCACTTTCTATGTCATTGACATTTCCTATACATATCTATTAATGATATAAATATAGGTATGACAGTATATTCAGATTTAGGCTTAGCTTTACAATGATAAATGTTCGACTTCTAAAGTCACTTCTAAATAAAGTATTATTGGATATAAACAGCTTATCCGTTTATCTTTTTGTTCTTTTGCCAACAGTACTTTTTAGCCTTTGTTTGTTTTCGTTTTTGAACTTCGCGCAAAGCTACACGAGGGCTATCCGAGCTGGGCGTTCATAATTTAGCAGTGTAAGACAAGAGGAAAAGCAGCTAGTCATTACCCACCGCCAACTCTTGGGCTACTCTTTTACCTTGTTTTTGTTTTTCGCACAAAGCTACACGAGGGCTATCTGTGCTAGCCGTCCCTAATTTAGCAGTGTAAGACTAGAGGGAAGGCAAACTAGTCATCACCACCCACCGCCAACTATTGGGCTACTCTTTTACCAACGAATAATGGGATTGACCGTCACATTATAACGCCCCCACGGCTGAAAGGGCGAGCATGTTTGACGCGATGGGGATGCGAACCGGCGACCCTCAGATTAGGAGTCGCACGCCTTAACACGCTTGGCCATGCCGGGCCTACTCTTTTACCAACGCATAGTGGGATTGACTGTCACATTATAACGACCCCACATTTGAAAAGGCGAGTATGTTTGGTGCGACGAGGATTCGAACCCGTGACTATCGGATTACGAGACAAGTGCCTTAACCACCTGGCTAGGCCGGGCCTTCTTATCCTCTGCTCCTTGCAGTGTACACTTGTGATACTAATTCTGTGTTTATACCTTCAGTTTTAGCTTACAACAATGGATACTTAGTTTTATAAGCAGTTCCAATTTGTCATGACATATAATTTCATGGTAATATGATTCGATACTTTTCTAATGCTGGAACAAAAAAAAAAGTCACTAATTGATTTTAATAAAGGCTTTAAACAAGGATTGTTCAGCACGTGTAAGAAACAAAAGGAAGTATTTTGCTTTATCTCTGTAAAAACAAATATATCGCAGATTTTATATCATTTAAATTCTATTTCACTTCAACACAAGCATAGCAGTCGAATCATTGAGTTAAATATCGGTTCTACATTTGATTTCTCTGGGTGTTTTTTTTTTCGCTTAAGGGTTCGTTGTTATGTACTCAACTGATGTTATGTTATAGAACCAGGCTACATTCGTTGTATCCTACGTTTAATGGTTCGTTATTTTATATTCAAATAATGTATATTAAGATATCATGACGACTTTCTTTACCTGTTGCCCCTATATAGGAACTTTGCTGTTAAACACATGTGACCTTTTGTTGTTTGATTATTGTTATATGTGAGAAAAATGTTAGTCTTTATAGGTAGATAAACTGCTTTAACTACTGACACTCGTATCGGCTTGATCGACGGTTATAATAAAGTTTACAAAGTGTTATAGTCATAAGAGTGTGTTACTTAAACACAGATAGCCTCAATAGAGTATTATCTGAACATAGTAAGAATAATATATTATCTAAACACAGATAGTGACAAGAGAGTATTGTCTAAACACAGACGGTAATAATAATATATTACCTAAACACAGTCACAAGAGTTGTTGTTGTTTTGAATTAAGCACAAAGCTACACAATGGGCTATCTGTGCTCTGCCCACCACGAGTATCGAAACCTGGTTTTTAGCATTGTAAGTCCGCAGACATACCGCTGAGCCACTGGGGGGCAGTTACAAGAGAGTATTATCTTAACACAGACAGTAACAATAATATATTACCTAAACACAGATAGTCACAAGAGAGTATTATCTTAACACAGATAGCCAAAACAGATGTATTATCTAAGCACAGATATTTATTTTTGTCAGCACCATTAGGTAGCCGAATTGATTTTAAGCAAACATGCTTGCATGGTTCTTCACACACTATCGTACCGAATTTTTAATTTGTGGTTTATCAGAACAAGTTAAACGAACCGCCGAAATTACCCTTAATAACTACAGCAGCTGTAGTCGTTTGTTTTTAGACTTTAGTGTATGTTTTCCTTATAGTCTTTTATAACGAATGGTTTAATTTTTGATTTTGTAAGCTTGAGAGAACTGAGGCGTGGTAGTCTATAATAATTCTTGAATTTTTTTTGTAGCCATGAAGGTGTAACACACCGAGGTAATTTGTGTGTAGATTAATTTAAGTGATTTATTTCTAGTGTGTGAAAAAGGTAACCAAATTATTTATCTGTAATTAATTATTGCTTGCCAATTACCCGTGACGCCAGTGCATTAGATTCGCGTGTGACGTATTCATTACGCCATATTCACATTCTGTGTGTTTGTAAATAAATAGCACCACTTTGAGAACATTTTTCCAAGTTTTTCTCAATTTCTGGCCGTAAATGACACTTTTTCGTTTGAATACTCGGTAGATACTTGAAAAACTAACAATACATAATTGTTTTTGACACTATTCATTGCTTTATAGCGCAGTGAACGTCGAATCTGCGTGTGAGCTCTTCAGCAAATTGAGCTGATCGATTTTTGCTGTGCATTTGAATGAAGAAAAGAAGTTCTCTGTGACGGGAAGCAGAGGCGAAACGGGAAAATTGTGACATCTATTGAAAATCTACATGCACACAGAATAAAAATTTCGCAAAGTTGAGGGTTGCACATAGTGTAATAAAAAGGTTTTTCAAGTATCATATAAGCAACGGTTTCATTATAATATGATGACGATAATGATAACACGCTGAACAGAAACATATCCATGTTTAAAAAGCAATGTAAAAACTGTAGCTAGTCATAGTACACATGCTGATGACAGTAAAAAAAAGAAACTACAAGATTTTCACGATTTAATCGTTTTGTTGGATGTTCGGTTTCTGGTTTGATTTTTTTGGAATTTGGCGCAAAGCTACACGAGGGTTATCTATGCTAGCCGTCCCTAATTTAGCAGTGTAAGACTAGAGGGAAGGCAGCTAGTCATCACCACCCACAGCCAACTCTTAGGCTACTCTTTTACCAACGAGTAGTGGGATTGACCGTCACATTATAATGCCCCACGGCTGAAAGGGCGATCATGTTTGGTGTGACGGGGATTCGAACTCGCGACTCTCGGATTACGAGTCGAGTGCCTTAACCACCTGGCCACGCCAGGCCTGGATGTTCGGAAATTCAATAGAATTCTAATTCAGTTATGCTACAATACAGAAATCTTCATGTTTTACAAAAGCAAAGTTTCTAGCTCTGACTCCAGTATTTAACATACCACTGGGCTGAAACGATATACGTGTTTTACTTGACTTTCATCAATACACCTGGGGTTCATATTTTTTAAAATTTTTATTTATTATTTATGTTATTTACACACTAACATTTTCTGACACAAAAATTATAAAACTGTCGATGTTTTGTATTCGAATAATTTTTGTGAATAAAAGTCGCATGCGGCCCATGCGGACCCCAAGTAATATACAAATTCGGAGCTCTGTTCTTCATCAGGCATTATGAGTATGGACTCACAGGGGTTATTCACTGTGGTTATCCACAGTGATTACGTATTTAGATTTCTCCTGAAGTGAAATAATGCACAAAACCTACTTCAGAGACGTCTCCAGGATCTCCCTGCAATGCAGAAAGGTGTTAAATCTACCTTTGTAGATCTAGGATTGTTTGACACAAGACAATATGCTGGCAAGATGTTCCAGCAACAAGAACACGATGCTATCTTTGCCCAAGAACTGCAGACAGGAAAGTCTGTCAAATCTGTAGAGCATGTGGAAACCATGGTTGCGCTGATCACCACCCAGTGTACTGTGTGATAAGTGTTTGTTAAATGATGTTGTTGTTGTTTTTTGAATGAAGCACAAAGCTACACAACGGGCTATCTGTGTTCTGCTCACCACGGGTATCAAAACCCGGTTTTTAGCGTTGTAAGTCCGCAGACATCCCGCTGAGCCACTGGGGGGCTTGTAAAATGACTGGTAAAAGATATGAGAGACACTTTATGTTCATTCAGAATATGTTTTGCAAACAAGTTGTCCAAAATTTGGCATTAGTTTAGCTCTGAACCAAAGTTTGATGCAGTTCGACCCCTCTTGGGTTCATTCGAACCCCAAGCACATTTTCGTACAATTTGGTGTTTTTTGTTACATTGTCGAGAAATCTGTTTCTTCATTCAGTATTTTATTAATGTCAATGATGACTATTTGTGTCTAAATATGAGAAAGTAGTTACACGTAAATTTCATATTTTGTAATAATAAATCACATATTATATACTTATGGTTCTCAGTCTTTCTTACACTTTATTTGCACAATGCTATGAGAAAGCACTATGCTAACTTTTCAACAACTGAATCATAGCTTCAACATTATGATCATTAAACATATGCGGGATCCGTATAGACCCCAGGTGAACTGAAAGGTATATATTTTAAGGTGTACTGATGAAGGTTAAATGAGCATACTAGTTCTGGTTCCACAACTTAACATTGTAACTCTTGTTCCAAAATAACACGTAAAGATGCAGGCCGAGAAAAACGTGTGTTTTATCCAGGATAACTTTATAATTCTTGTTTCAAGATAACACATACACAACACAGTTAAGGAAATCCTCACGTGTTACCTAAGCACATTTTCAATCTGTTATTCTAAGATATCACGTATCATTGGGCCAAGTAAAATAACAACTAGAGATATAAACTCAGTTAATACATTATATTTAAGTATGCTATTCAGTCGTATTATTTAGACCGTCAACAATTCAAATTACGAACAAAGGTTTCAGAAGAACTGTTTTGGGCATAGCTATTAGAAAATTTGCCATTAATACTAAGTATAACTGCAAAGGTATGGCATGGCCTGGTGGTCTGTACAAGCGATTCGCAATCTGTGGGTCACGAGGTCGAATCCTCGTTTTAAAAATTATTGTTTCTTCTAGAGTAATAAGTATGAAAAATATCTTGGTTAATACAAAATATATGTGCCCGTCAAAAAAGACTAGTGTTATAAGCCTACACTTACTGCTGAACCACTGTGGGACTAAAACGTTCATAAATCTGTCTACACACTTCTTAATCGGGCGGAGGAGGGCAATTTGCTAGCAACGTTTAGTTTGAAAATTCACCCTGAATGACTAAGTGTCTCTATGTCTAGATCAACATGTCCGCCTTTATGTCATTTTCTCAATAAATTCACCTGCTAGATCACACACGTCTTTTATCTTCGTTTTATATCCGGAGAGGGTTGGTTGTTGGAAGTTTATGTAATCGCTATGAAAGTACGTTCAGAGCTTTAATAAAGAAATTTTGAATAACAAAGGAACACGTGCGATGAATGGAACAATAACGTGCTGGGTTCATTAGTATTTAGTGTTGACTAAATTATGCATTCCAGAAGTCACAGTGCGATTAACATTTGTTGTAATATACAACAACAAAAAATTGCGAGAAGTCAATGTCTTTTTTTTTTCCTCTATCGTATTGCCTTAAATACTACATTGAATTTTACATTATATCTAGTTTTACATTATATCGTTTTAAAAAACACGAGAAAATCTCCACTTTTGGTAAAATCACGTCTTGTTTTTTTTAACGTAACATATTAAGTATATCTGCAGGGCGTTAAGTCAGGCATTTTGTCGCACTGTTTGTTTGTTTTTTAATTTCGCGCAAAGCTACTCGAGGGCTATCTGCGCTAGCCGTCCCTAATTTAGCAGTGTAAGACTACAGGGAAGGCGGCTATTCATCACCACCCACCGCCAACTCTTGGGCTACTCTTTACCAACGAATAGTGGAATTGACCGTCGCTTTATAACGCCCCCACGACTGATAGGGCGAGTATGTTTGGTGCGACGTGGATTCGAATCCGCGACCCCCGGATTACGAGTCGAACGCTTTAACCCACCCGGCCGTGTCGGGCCTTGTCGGACTGAAAGTAAATATCAAGCGATTGCACTCAATATTCATTCATTTGATTTGATTGTTCCTTGTTAAGCACAAAGTTACACGCAATGGGCTATCTGCGCCGTGCTCATTGCAGGTATCAAAGCACAGTTTTTAGCGTTGTAAGCCCTCAGATTTACAGCTGGATTATTGACAAGTTCCAAAATACGAAACCTAACAGAATACGACGTAAGGTTAAAAAGAACTTGGAAGAAGTATAAGATTCACAGTTAAATCCCTGCAGTAGACGCGGCACAAACAACTCATCCTACAATTTCATGTATAATAGGAAAGAAGCAGTAATAACTTTCAGGAATAAATTACGGTTTCGCGTGAGTAATAAATTTCCCTTAAATAAACCCTACAGCACAGATAACCCATTATGTTGCATTGTGCTTAACTTAAAAAAAACAAAAACAAGATAAACCCAAAGTCACTGAAAAAGTTGTCGAAGTTGTATGCTAAAAAAACAACAAACATACAAGTGATTAGGAACATTACACCAAAATCGCACCTAAAAAAATACACTTTATTACTGCTTTTAATTTTCCTTTTAATAAAATAGTCTAGTGGTCAGTTCGCTCGACTCACAGGTCAGAATTACCTGTCTTCGGACATTCTTGCCCTTATATAACGTTATGAAACGACGATGAAAAAGCAGCCCAAGAGGTGGCGGTGGGTGTTGTTTTGCTGCCTTCCCTCTAGTCTATCACTAACAAATTAGGGACGGTTAGCACAGATAGCTCTCGTGTAGCTTTGCGCGAAATTTAAACCAAATCAAACCTGTCATTCAGTTGTTAACATGTAACTGTTATTTGATAAACATATCAATCCATAGCATAACGTCTACTGGAAGATATAAACACCTTGAAACGAAACTGTAAATAATTTTATTTGTAAAATAATGACTTTTGTTTAACTTTTAAAACGTTTCATAATACGCATTGTATTTTTGTATATGATTTAATAAAAAACACATTAGGTGTGGAAAAAGATGCTGCCAAAACACAATTGCGTGTGTGACGTAAAAAAAATGAAATAAAAAACTGTTGACCAAACTAGTAGCTAAACTTACAGCATCAATAATAATTTCACAGCAAACAGGCATTTATTAGTTAGTCAGTCCGTGTCTTTTTTCTTTTTTTTTTGCTCAACGTGGGTCATGATCGTGGGTAAAACAAAATACACGGCTTAGCTAACTGATGAATTAATATTTACTGTAAAATTAATGTCAGTGTTATAAGTGTAGTCATCAGTTTAACCGCCAATTTTGAGTTCATTCCGTTAAGTCACGCACTGAATACTCCTTAGGCCGTGACGTGTTTTTTTTTTTACACCTAACGTGTTTTTGATTAGATATCATGACGTTTTGTCAACACACACTAATAAACCACAACAAATAAGAAAGTGATGCTTTATAATTGTAACCCTATTATTCTGAACAAACTTATACTTTACAGAACCAATTAGACTCTTTAAAATATATGGAGGTAATTTGGCCACTGTAAAACAGTTTTAATAGTTTTTTATACTTACGCCATGGAATCTAGATTAACAGTTTCTTGTCATCAACTCATGCACCCTGTACATCAAGCATCTTTATTCACGTGACTCTTTGCGTAGACGTGTGCAAAATGCTTTCTTAAATTTGAATAATTTTGCATGTGTGGTATATGTTTATATCATATGCGACTCCTATTTTTAGATTGTAAAGATCTATCAGAGTACCGACCTTGTGAAAAAAAAAATCCGTAAATTTTAAATATGTTTTTCTATCCAATAAATTTTAGTACTTCTGATAGGAAGCAAAAGACAAGGAAGAAACTTAATGAATATTGGATATGTTATATTTCATGTATTTCTTAACGGATTGTCTTAAAATTTGGTAAGGTAGTAAACGTCAGTAGAGCACATCCACTGAAAATGTATGATAGTTTGGATTACCATAGTTTGAGATACAGAAGGTAGAGAAATCGCTAAGCTATCACTCGTGTTAATAACACAGTATGTCGTGCACCATGTTATTTTGACCGCAAGACACATTACTACGTGCGACGTGTCTTAATAACATTTGTTTGTTTGTTTGTTTTTGAATTTCGCACAAAGCTACTCGAGGGCTATCTGTGCTAGCCGTCGCTAATTTTGCAGATTAAGACTACAGGGAAGGCGGCTATTCATCACCATCCACCGCCAACTCTTGGGCTACTCTTTTACCAACGAATAGTGGGATTGACTGTCACATTATAACGCCCCCACGGCTGGGAGGGCGAGCATGTTTGGCGCGACGCGGGCGCGAACCCGTGACCCTCGGATTACGAGTCGCACGCGTTACGCGCTTGGCCATGTCTTGATAACAAGGTGTACCATTTTAGCTTTTGTAACAGAAATTACTTATTAGTTTTCCTGTTCATCAGGGTTCTGTCCATGTTTTGCACTAAGATGGGTCAGGTTGATCTGTTTCGCACTCTCAGAAATTAGTTTGTTTGCACTGTCACAGAATTTGAGGTATCAACCTATTTTACATTCTTGCTTCACTTACAGTATATTAATTTTTTCTACTGTCCAATACATGAGGTAATATTAACTCGTATATATTTCCACTAGTTTTACATGATCGTACTGTTAGTCCGTGTTCACAATATATTTCAGTGATAGGCACACACACAAAATCCTGTTTTGTTTACTTACAAAATATTTTCATAACAGAGCTACGTCTGTACCTAAGATTCAATTAATCTTAACACTGTTTGGTTTGAGAGTTTATTATTTATGGTGATTAGAATATCGAGGTTCTTGGTTCATCACGTATTACGTAACTCTCTAGTTTGTTCATGGCTCATCACGTATTACGTAATTCTCTGGTTTGTTCATGGCTCATCACGTATTACGTAACTCTCTAGTTTGTTCACCAGTTCATAACTTTCTTATGTTATAAAGCGAGTTACCTTAAGAGTGTCACCGACAACAGTCAAGGAGCTTCTCCAGAAAACATATTAAAAACTTACATAACAACAGTCGTAGAATATGTCTGTATAACATGGATAAATGTATCATAATCATACATCAACAAACTACAGCAAATAAAAAACTATATTTTTTTAGCATTTTAAGTCCACAGACGTGCAGCTGTGTCCCTGGGGAACGATTTGGAGGGTCTGTGTTTAAAGGGACGAGCCATTCAAACAAAAAAAAATTTAAGAGGTGCAGATAATTTAGATAGTGTGTGTGTGTTTTCCTATAACAAAGTTATACCGGGCTATCTGCTGAACCCACCGGTGGAAATCGAACCTTTGATTTTAGCGTTGTAAGTCCGTAGACTTACTGCTGTACTAGCGGGGTACGTGTTAGATAGAAATATAATTGATTCTATGGCAATCATACGTTATTTTAATATGTTCGCTATTACGTGTTTACCAACATTAAAACTAACATACAAACTTTGCGAACTAAAGCATTTTACACTCCCCCCAGTGGTATGTCTTCGGACTTATACCACTAGAAACTGGGTTTCGATACCCGTGGTGGGCAGAGTACAAATAATCCTTTATGGAATTTTGTGCTTAATACCAAACAAGAACAACAACTAATTTTAGTGAGTACCAGGTGATCAAAATTAATAATACAATATTTTCATTTATAGCATACTTTAATTTCTAACTATTATTCTGAAATAAGCAGTGATTAAACTGGTTTCAGTTGTCTTTGTAAGCATTTTCTTTAGAACTAGTATTTGTATATTACATGTCAATAATATCAAAGGTTTTGTGCAACATAAGTATAAAATTTGCAAATGTAGGCCAGTTCCATAATGTTATTGTTTTCTAAGTGTAAAGCTATATGGCGAACTATATGTACTTTGTCCACCATGGAAAGTCGAACCCCGAATTTTAGCGTTGTCAGTCAGTAAATCTACCATTGACCAACCGGATTACGCCATGCACGAAGTAATATTTGAATAAAAATAAAATTGTCTTACCCTTCCATCTGCCTCTGCCAGTGATGTTCCACATTTCCGACAGGCGGCTATTTTACAGTCTGCACACTGGGACATGGTTTCAGCTGTTAGCACAGTGACGTGACACTGTGGGCAAAGCTGTTGTTGCTGAGTTTGAACAGGCGGTGGCGCTGAAGTTGTTCCAGGAGTGGTTTCTTGTCGAGTTTGCTGTACTTTCCTGGAAAGTAGTGGTGCACGACATACGATTAACACAAACAAAATCAAACCGTTTACATTGTTTTTATCAAATGTTTTTTGGATAAATCGTTGTTCTAACTTATAAAGGGTGAAGTTTTATTATTGTATACGTACAGTTATTTGATATTTTACTCGACTCCAGACGTATTTTCTACAGGTATAATATCGATATGTACCTTCTGATAATGTATTCATGTTTAAAAAGTTTTATTAACCACCGAATGTGCCAAGAAACACGAAAGCACTCAACCTTCGTCTGATCTTATTAACACTTACATAACATCCACCCTATTTCTCGAACGGATGTACATTCAGGGCAAACTGGAATAAGTAAGTACTGGAGGGCAAAGTTCAATCATCGTCTTTCATGTTTATCCTTGATAAAAGTTTCTAATAAAAGAAATTTAGGAGTAACTCAACTGACAAGATGACAGGAGTCAGAAAGGGTAAGTTCAGGCAATTTGTAATCTGAAAAAAAGAAATTAGGGCGTAAAATGTTCAAATTCGCATTCTCGACCTCATACGTCGTTCCACTGCAGAAATCGTATAACACACCATTTAACAAAAGGAATGCTCTTCTGTGTTAAAACAAATAATATAATATTTTTATTGCGACAATAAATAAAGTAATAATCCAACAACGATCTTCTTCTAGTGAACAAAAAGAAAATAAAGTGTGTGTGATAAAGGCTATCCATAGAAGTTACTTATCTAAACAGTTATTTTGTTTAATCGCAAACTCTGTTATGAGGCTACAGCTATCATGTTTGACACGTTAATGGTTAGAAATGGATTATTCAACTGGTCTTCAGATATGGCGACGACATATTCTGATTTTATTTTTATTTAAGTTAATGAATCTAAATAGAAACTCAGTCTCTATATTTTGTATCGAGGGCGTTCAAGTAGAATAAAACTAAAGCAGATTGGCTTCAGCTTATTTTTAAAGCAAAAACCTACACAAAGGGCTATCTGTTCTCTGCCCACCACGGGCATCGAAACCCGATTTCTAGAGGTATAAGCCTGCAGACGTACCACTGTGGGGCCTGACTCAAGCACTGTCATTTTTTTGATTTCCTTCAGTTCTTCAGCGACGATCGATCAGATGAATTGATTAGTAAGTAATGTGATCTCTGATCAGACATAATAATTAAATAACATGATTTATTAGCAGCTGAATTCAATGCTAACGAATCAAATGTCTAAGCTTCTACAGTGTGAAAATAACAAAATTTCTTTCTGGAAACTTTGTCATATTAAGTGGAAGTTCATAAATCTACGTAATAATGTTTAGTGGTGACGTCTTTAACCGCGTCCATGACGTCAGTTAATCTACTAGTGGTTTTCCGCACATTACACAGTTACATTTACTTTATAAAGATTTCTTTACCATACATTATAAAAACTGCAATACATATTGATCTGGGTGCATTGTTGTTATACGTATCATCTATACATAAGTATCCGATATTACCTACACATATATGCGTACAACCTATGTAATACAAAAAACTAATTAATTGAAATCTATTATGATTAAATTTTTCACCAGTCTTCAGAAGATGGCTAGCAGTGCAAGCTTTCAATCTCATTAACTTGTATATAAGGCCTACAAGAGCTCCGAAGTAGCGCATCTGTCTGAATGTAATATACGTTAATCTTGTTAGAAAGGCATTTATGATCAATACTTGGTTAAACTGGAAAGAAAAAAACTCTATAAACAACAAGGAAATTTATGGGTTTTTTTTCTGTAGAATTCTTAGCTATTCGTCGATGAGGTCCCAGTATTGTTTGTTTCTTTGTTTTGTTTTTTTATTTCGCGCTCAGCTACACGAGGGCTATCTGCGCTAAACATCCGTAATTTCGCAGTGAAAGACCAGAGGAAAGGCAGCTAGTCATCACTATCTACCGCCAATTCTTGGGATACTCTTTACCAACGACTAGAAGAACTGACCATCACATTATAACACCCCAGGGCTGAAAGAACGAGCATGTTTTATGTGACAGGGAATTGACCAGTGAACCTCAGGTTACGAGTCAAGCACCCTAACCAATAAAGAAAAATAGTTAATTATTATCAGTCTTCAAACATATTGTTGGTATGAAAATATCTTGTAGTCACTGCGAGAAAACCTATACACTGGACAGGCGAAGTGAAGAAAAAGTGTCATTGGACAATATTCGGTCCTTCGCATTATCTATTGGCACAATAGCAAGTCTTATCGTAATAAAATTTGGATAAATAGCCAATCAAATTTCTCTAGCATAAGGAGTTACATCCCATTATAACTAAGATGTCTACCTATAAGATAAATTTAAAATTCTAATATTTTGTTTTAAAATAATTATTCAATTACAAGTTTCATTAAATAAGGGTTGAACTTGATGAAGTAGTTTCACTGTAGCGTAAGATTTACATTAATTTCTTTGTGTATTTTTGTGTTAAAAAGTCTTAAAATATCGAGAACAAACTATTTTAATTGTCATATGATAATTGGTAGAGTTTAGACTGAAATGAAATATTTTATGACGAAGGTTAGCATGCTTTACATTTGAAACACGATTAGTTTAGGTTTTGTTATTCTCTTCAGAAAATACTAATTATTTTAACAATTACTATAATTATTATAATTCTAGTTGATATAATTATGGTTATTAAGCTTGTCAATTGAAAAAAATGTTAAAATCTACACAAGCATGACTTCAAAGAAAACAAAGTTTGTTCCATACGTTCAACTAAGTGGTTATATAAAGTCACGAAGACAGACAATTGACTTGTGAAATTCCCACGTAAAATTAGAAACAAAACGTAGGTATACTAAGTCCGGAATTGGAGGTAAGTTGGGAAAGATACGATTGTCATCACATACATTGGACAAGAATATCAAATGAAAGCCCCAAACATTAATGTAATCTAAAAATAGTTCTCCGCTGGTACAGCGGTAAGTCTCTGGATTTACAACGCTAAAACCAGGGATTCGAAAATCCTCGGTGGACACAGCAGATAGCTACACATGGCTTTGCTATAAGTAAAACGCAATATAAAAATAAAATATTTATTTCTCACACAAACACGTACTGGTTTCTGTTGTTGTTTTTGATAATACAATAAGCCAGAATCCACAACTTTCAAATAACTTTATCTGTTGCAGTGAGAATAAATAGGTTTTTATGCCAAAGACATGACAAGAGACGGAAGGATTTTGCCAATGTTGTGTTTTCAGGTGTTATTAAATGTCCTTACCTAACATACCAATGTTCATCATCACTATAGATCTTCTAGTAGTAACTTATACAAACTACAGCATCATTTCTAAGCTTGGGTATAACTCACATTTTCTGGGAAAACAATACAGAGGTTTTCGTGATGGCGAGAGACCCACTTGAAGTAACAAAGTATTCTCAAGACAGCTGGTATGGATATTAAAACTTTAATTAGAATAAAGTACAGACCTTCTTGAGTCATCTTCAGGTTTACAAAGAGAGTTGATGTAAGATGACCTAGGAAGGTCGAAACGTTGTTCACTGCTTATTAATAAATATGTTAATACCCATACCAATAGTTCTGAGACACAAACTTACGACTATTTACGTCCTGTTCATTAGAATACTGACTAAATGAAGAACATATCCACGATTTAAAAACAAACAATCCGAATGTCTTTGAAGAAAATTATATTCATTTGTAGCTTTAGAAGGTTAAAATGTGGTGTTTTTCAACAATCACACATGCGAACACTTTAACAGACTTGAAAAATCATATTTCTGTTATCTTAACAAACATATCGAAAATAACGTAATTAACCATTATTAAATATATCACACAACACGAATTAAAAGTACCGTGATTCTGTTATCAAAACAATGTATTATTTTCATTTTTTAAAAAAGGTGTTATTACCGCCAACTGTTAGTTCTCTTTTAGATTTATACGCCCCCCCCAGTGGCTCAGCGGTATGTCTGCGGACTTACAACGCTAAAAATCGGGTTTCGATACCCGTAGTGGGCAGAGCACAGATAGCCCATTGTGTAGCTTAGTGCTTAATTCAAAACAACAAACAACAACAACTTTTAGATTTATAGAGCATCAATTATGCATTCAGCGTACCTTAGCTGTAATTATTAATAATATTAATTTATTTAAAAAAGCATTAATATATGTCTGAAATGAAGTACACATTTTATGAATTAGGACACGTTTGGTTGTAAGAGGTCAAAGGATATCTAATATTGTTATTTGTAGCTGTAGATAAACACATAAACTATATTTACTACTGTACTCAAATCGCAGTTCCTTCGGAATATTAAATAGTATAATACAAGAGACTTAATCATAAAATTGGAAAAATTGGAGAAAATAAGTACTTTATTGAAATACGCCTTCATTATGATAGTCAGCATCAAACACATTGGTAAATATATATACTATTATCAATTATTACTTCACTTGTCAACGACTCAATTTGTAAACCTTATTTTTCGATAGGTTAAATTACTTTATGAAAAGTCTAATTATTTGATTTATTGAAATAAAAAAACAGGTTAAAATAATACTTTATTCGTGTTTTGTACTATATTCAGGTACAGGCGTTTCAACACGCATTTCAATTAACTCCCTTTAGACAGAAACGGAAGGTTTCAAGTGACATGTCATGCGCAATGTAACATTTCGTAAACGCTGTACTGAGCATCTGTCTGATCCTAGCAGCTCCATTCCAACATCGGTGCTAGTCTTACGGATTAGTACGGTGATCAATAAATGCATCATGTGCCTCTGATATGCTCTCTCGAGATCAACAAATTTATTTTTTTATAATAATAATAATAAAAAGGACGCCACAACTGATGTGCGTTCCGGCAGAAAATATTTTACAGAAGTCTATACATAAATCATTTGTGAGAAATGTGTGACTTTGGCGACTGCCCTTTGACGATCTCGCGCTCTATTACGACGCTGATCCGCTTTCCACGCGCTTCACTCATATTATAGCACGTGCTCGCTGTGAATTTAAGCTCGCTTCAAAACGCTTAGTTGATTTCTATCATGTTTCTTCTGCACAATTTGAAATGTTACGGAATACAAGAGGATTGTAATAAAACATATTATTAAGATTCAATGAAAGGTTATTTTAGGGTTTGGAAGAAGTCAAAGTCCAGAGCTGTTCTTATATGTAAAGGAAATATATGTTACAATAATGGATGTATCGTTAAATAGTTACATCGATTTCAGCCTTTAGAAAGCACCAAATCATGTTAAAAAAAAAAAAGTCGGAGATTTCGATTTGAAAGTAATTAGGCCCCGGCATGGCCAGGTGGGTTAAGGCGTTCGACTCGCAATCTGAGGATCGCGGGTTCAAATCCCGGTCGCACCAAACATGCTCGCCCTTTCGGCCGTTGGGGCGTTGTAATGTGACGGTTAATCCAATTATTCGTTAGTAGTAGAGTATCCCAAGGGTTGGCGGTGGGTGGTGATGACTAGCTGCCTTCCTCTAGTCTTACACTACTAAGATTGGGACGGCTAGCACAGATAGCCCTCGAGTAGCTTTGTGGGAAATTCAAAAACAAACAAACAAACTATTTTATGTATAGCCAAGTTGAGTTCACTAATTCATGAAACGTTTGTTTAGTTCTGTATATCACGGAACCAGGATGTTCATTGTAATATTACGAAACTTCTATCTTCTTATCAGTCTTAATACCCTCTAAACCCCACAAGAAACCCTTCAAAACTGTTATTCAGGTTCCTTTCGAAGATTTACTTTCTCATTAAAAGTTAAGACATTTCCTCTATCACGGTATTAAAACGAGTTCCTGAACTGCTTAAAAACATAGTAGGAACAGAGCACGTAGCAGTTTTGACTGTTTCTGACTATACCAATGCTTCGAATGTGCTCCTTTGTTGAGTAGTACGTTGGCATTAGAAACTGGGTTTCGATACCCGAAGTGAGCAGAGCAAAGATAGGCTATTGTTTAGCTTTGAATTTAGCTTCAAACAAACAAACGAAACTCGAAACGTCAGCAAGTAAATGTTGCGAACAGAAGTAAGTTCAGTAAAAGACCACGAGTGGTTGTATATATTTGGGTGTGAATGGTTTGTGTCTAAATTGGTTAGGTGGAAATGGTTAAATTTCATTAAATGCTAGGATTATACTGACGTTCTTAATAATGTTGTATTGTTGTTATTAATAACGTTGTATTGTTGTTATTAATAATGTTATATTGTTGTTATTAATAACGTTGTATTGTTGTTATTAATAAAGTTGTATTGTTGTTATTAATAATGTTTTGTTGTTATTAATAACGTTGTATTGTTGTTATTAATAACGTTGTATTGTTGTTATTAATAATGTTGTATTGTTGTTATTAATAACGTTGTATTGTTGTTATTAATAACGTTGTATTGTTGTTATTAATAATGCCTTTGTTGTTATTAATAACGTTGTATTGTTGTTATCAATAATGTTGTATTGTTGTTATTAATAATGTTATATAGTTGCTATTAATAACGTTGTATTGTTGTTATTAATAACGCTGTATTGTTGTTATTAATAATGTCGTATTGTTGTTATTAATAACGTTGTATTGTTGTTATTAATAACGTTGTATTGTTGTTATTAATAACGTTGTATTGTTGTTATTAATAACGCTTGTATTGTTGTTATTAATAATGTCGTATTGTTGTTATTAATAACGTTGTATTGTTGTTATTAATAATGTTGTATTGTTGTTATTAATAACGTTGTATCGTTGTTATTAATAACGTTGTATTGTTGTTATTAATAACGTTGTATTGTTGTTATTAATAATGTTGTATTGTTGTTATTAATAACATTGTATTGTTGTTATTAATAATGTTGTATTGTTGTTATTAATAATGTCGTATTGTTGTTATTAATAACGTTGTATTGTTGTTATTAATAATGTTTTGTTGTTATTAATAACGTTGTATTGTTGTTATTAATAACGTTGTATTGTTGTTATTAATAATGTAAATTAATAATAATTAATTTGGCAGCTTTAAAAAAATGATACGTGGTACATATTGGCTAAAATTTCTGAGTGCATTTGGACGTGCATTATGACGCAAATGGATTACTCCACGTGTTATGTTTGTCGTTTTATTTTTACGACGTACTTAGAATTTCACAGCTTGAATCAATAAGGTTTCACAATAATGAACAATTAATAATGTTTTGTTGTTATTAATAATGTTGTATTGTTGTTATTAATAACGTTGTGTTGTTGTTATTAATAATGTTGTATTATTGTTATTAATAATGTTGTATTGTTGTTATTAATAATGTTGTATTGTTGTTATTAATAACGTTGTGTTGTTGTTATTAATAATGTTGTATTGTTGTTATTAATAACGTTGTGTTGTTGTTATTAATAATGTTGTATTATTGTTATTAATAATGTTATATTATTGTTATTAATAATGTTGTATTGTTGTTGCTTTTTCAAGTGATAAAAACTTAGGAACTAGGAACACTTCAATGTAAAACCAGGAATTAATGTAAAACCATTAACAAACAATTATCCTTCTAGTGTTACACTAAATTAGGGACGATTAGCGCAGATAGTCCTTGTGTAGTTTTGCGCGAAATTCAAAACAAACCAAACCAAACAAACAATTCTTTCACTTCATTGCTTCCAAATACAAGTAAAAAGCTGAATAGAAACTACCCAACATGGCTAGGTGTTTACGGTGCTCGACTCCTAATCTGAGAGTCGGGGGTTCGAATTCCCATCACGCCAAACATGCTCGTCCTTTCAGTCGTGAGGACGTAAAAAAGTGACGGTTAATCCTACTAATTGTTGGTAAAAGAGTAGCTCAAGAGTTGGCAGTAGTCGGTGATGACCAACTGCCTTCTCTCTAGTCTTACACTACTAAGTAGGAATGTTTAGTACAGATAGCTCTTGTGCAGCTTTGCGTGAAATTCGAAAACAAACAAATACAACAGAAACTTCAGGATTTTACAGCGGCGTCTCTTCGAGTGGTCCCCAGCTAGTACAGCGGAAAGTCTACGGATTTACAACGCTAAAATCAGGGATTCGATTGCCCTCGGCGGACTCAGCAGATAGCCCGATGTGGCTTTCCTGTAAGAACACGCACGCACACACTCTTGGAAGGGCTATAAAGACTTATTTTGTAAAAAAGGAACTCATCTATTTATTCTTTATGGCTTGGATATAATACGCAATTTACGCCTGTGAATGTAAATTGAACGTTATTAGTTTTACTGAAACAATAAAATACGATCCATAATTTTGTGAAACTTTATTGATTCAAGCTGTGAAATTCTAAGTACGTCGTAAAAATAAAACGACAAACATAACACGTGGAGTAATCCATTTGCGTCATAATGCACGTCCAAATGCACTCAGAAATTTTAGCCAATATGTACCACGTATCATTTTTTTAAATCTGCCAAATTTATTTTCGCTAAAAATAGTAAATGAACGAGAGTGGCTTCCATAATAATCTCTGTCATTTCAATCGATATGCAATATGCACATTTCCTCTTACGCGAAGAAAAATAATTTTGATCACTGTTTCAGTAATTGCTATTAATTTAATTTATTAGTTTAATTATTTAATTTTTTTCTCGCTGAAAAATAAAGTTGCATATATACACACTCATATCCACGTGCATGTAACTGTCGAATTGTTGATTTGTTTCTTTTTAAATAAAAAAAAAGTCGTATTTTAAAGCTTCTTTGATGAAAGTTCGCGCAAAGTTACACGAGGGCTATCTGCTATTTAGCAGTGATAGCCTAGAGGGAAGGCAACTAGTCAATACCACCCACCATCAAATCTCAGGCTACTCTCTTACCAATGAATAGTAGGTCCGTCGCACTATAACGATCACACGGCGGTGACGGGAATTCGAACCCCTCATTCTCTAAGATTACGATTCGAGTACCTTAACCAGCAGATCACTAATTTTTTTACAGTCCTCGTTTGAGCTGATTTTTTGCTGTATCGGAGTATCTTTGTGTTTAACATTCCTCAGTTTTTAACTGTTTTAACTTATTATTAACTCTAAAACACGTGAGTCACAGAACATAATGCTGCAGTGCCTGAGTATTGTACGTGACACAGAGCTCGGTTTACTCCATATACAGTTGATGCACGTGAACGTGGCAAAAGGAAATGGTTGGTTTACTTTGACGTACGGGATTGGAAGAGAGCTTTACACGTGACGCTCAGAACGAATCATGATAGGCTGAATTCCCTTCACTCGAGAGAAAATGTAAACCTACGATAACTATAACAATTTTTCATTACCTATTATAACGACTTTCGAAAAAAAAAACATTATTCAAATAAGCGTATCTATAAATATAACTAAAATACTTAAAACATAAAAAAGGCTAAGATAGAAAACAAGTAGTCTGACAGTGGCGAAACTTACAGCGCTAGAATTGCGGGTTCCATTCCCGCTGTGGAAACAACGTAGATGGCTCATTATGTGACTCTGCACTACAATCAAAACAAACGATTTCAAATAAAATTGAACTTGCGTATTATAAGTTAGAGCATTCTTTACAACTCTTCAAAATTACCTGTATTTATCCCGCTTGCGGCGAGGTACGAATGTTTTAGATGCTAAAATGGCAAAAATAATGAAAACTGGTATACCATGATCATAGAGTACGGTTTTGAATAAATAAAACAATGAAATAACTCAAATATTATAACAAGATGGTACTTTGACTTTTATATTTCCATCCACAGAACAACTCTGTAGAGGAACGTCCAAACACAAACGTCCAAATGTTTGTACGGTCACATAAATAGCAAGATATAAGGTTGTCGTGTTACAGCACCGACATATTTTACAGAGCAACGTGAACGCGCGTGAAAAGGATGTTTCTCGAGAACTCGTTTGTTGGGTTTAAAGATTGTATTTTCTATTACCAGGGTTATGAAACTAATATACAGCCGCGCGTGTTGGAGATTACATTCCAACGAATTTCTTTGATATATTAGGATTTAAACTATTACACACCTAATTTAAGTGGCGCCTTTTAGTCTAGGAGATTACTAATGATATTTTAATCATTATATAGTTGATCTTGCTTTAAAACACTTAGCACGTGACAATACCTCTGGTGACGTTATTTCAATAATGTAACTGTTTTCGAAGTTTCTTAGATAAAATATTTTGCATATATTTATTAACACTGTACGCAAAAGGTTCTCATTAGAACTATATCTGAAGCGCTTTGGTTTGAGCATGAAGCGATAACTGTAAGGGGTTTAAAATATAATGTTATTAAATCCATAGATAACGTTACTTTAAACACTGTTGTGAATTGTGTAATGTATTATATTGATTTCTGATTTCATTCGTCGTTTTGCTATTTCAGAAACTTACTCACATTATATACTTAGTTCCTCTATAACATTGGTTCTGTTCTGGACACTTTCTTTTATTAACTTTTAAGGCTTTTAACATGAAGATTTATTAAAGTCACGATGTTTCATTTTCTTGTTTTTGTACGAAATAGAGACAATAGGAGTTACAAACTTTTAGGCTTAGGTAAAACAACTACATCTGGATTACGTACAGTGTCACACGTATTGCGATTGTCTGTTTTGTGAGGCTAATGATTGGCTAACATGAGAACAGGTACACTTATTGTTATATAAACCATCTCCTCCATTCAGCGTTGCATTTTGTAAGTGCTAATCAAACCTATCGTATAAATCTAATACAAAATTCTAAACCAATCACCTTCAGACATTATATCCTATAGCTTCCAAGCCCTTTTGCAATTTCATGGTAAGCAAGCTAGGAAACAGCTGACAGGAAAATACAGACAACGATTTATCACAGTGATTCCGATATGTTTATAATATAAAAGTAAAGCTCTAATATCAAAATTAATCAGCGAAACTTCCTGACCAAACAAGTTAAAAAATCTGGAATATCTGTTCACGTTTCGTAAGCTAAAAACTTCTCATTTCATTCATTGTAGTTTTGTTTTACGTTAGGTACGTCTTAACTTTTAAATAAGAAAACCAAACTAATTTAATTGATAATAAAATATTGCTATAACAAAGTCACTACAAGACATCGATATAAAAACAAATCATACTTTGGTATATATGATATAAAATATATTACTTCTCTCTTATTGGATTTATTAAAAAATCAAGAAAATATATATGCATATATTAAAAAAGAGTCGTTTAAAGCACTGGACTATCGACCTGATGGCTCATACAATGTTAACAGGTTGCTGGGGAGCTTTCGAATTTTCTTTGCAAAATTATATTTCATTTTAAAACATATCAATAATAAAAGCTACATGGCCGGCAAGTTTTTAAATTTACTTTTATATTCAGGTAATTTCAGTAACAAAGACGCACGACTGCAGGGTATTCAAATGGTTTTGATGCGTCATTTTTCATAATATTTATTCTGCCTTACAAAAATGTTATCCACGATAATAGACGCACGATACAATAGGTGGATGATCCGTAACAGTAAGTAACTTCAGTAAAATAAACTTGTCTACTTTCTTGACCGAAATGTTATGTTAAACTGCATACGATAATATTAAGAAACTTTTGAAAACATTTCGTGTTGAATACGGAGGTGGGGTGAGGTGGTGGGTGGAAAACACATAGTAATCCTGTATACCACACCAGTAAACGGTTCTGCGTGTATAACCAGTATTCAAGTACAGTCAATGAAGCTACGAGAGACTTGTCTTTATTCACTTGATAGCACAGAGACCTAAAATAATATTTTTTAAATGTGTTTGTCCAGGTAGAGAGGCTCGGAAATCACCATTTAGTTGTGTTTACGACTCAGTTTTCAGCCTTATTTCTTTATCCCAGTTAGTTTCAATTCTCTTGTATGTAAGATCTGAAAGTCAGAAATTGTACGCGTTTATTGTCTTTTGTAGTACTGAGTACTTGTATATATAGCAAAGTTACTAAAGCTATCTGGTTCCTTTTCTATATTTAACCTGGCAACCAGAAGGAAGATAACCACTAAGCAGCAGCCTGTCACTAACCATCTACAACAAGAAATTAACCATCACTCTTATAAAGCACCATTAGCTTGAAGTTCATGAATATTTTGTGATGTCGTACAGATTCGAACCCGGCTCACCAGCTCTGAAATCCAGAGCTCCACCATTTTGAATTTCGCACAAAGCTACTCGAGGGCTATCTGTGCTAGCTGTCCCTAATTTAGCAGTGTAAGACTAGAAGGAAGGCAGCTAGTCATCACCACCCACCGCCAACTCTTGGGCTACTCTTTTACCAACGAATAGTGGGATTGACCGTCACATTATAACGCCCCCACGGCTGGGAGGGCGAGCATGTTTTGGCGCGACTAAAGAGTAGCCCAAGAGTTGGCGGTGGGTGGTGATGACTAGGTGCCTTCCCTCTAGTCTTACGCTGCTAAATTAGGGACGGCTAGCACAGATAGCCCTCGAGTAGCTTTGTGCGAAATTCAAAAACAAACAAACAAAGCAAGATTAAATAGTACACAGTAGTTAAAAGTATTTAGGGAATTAGCTTTCAAGTTCCCTTGTTTTAAATTGCTAACAGAGTGTGTAATGACAAAATATTAAAGAGATATATAAAAGTCCAAACTCAATGGTAGACAGATCGAACAGTCCAATCAATATTTAACGATGCATTATACTCCTGCTACAAAAATTGATGATTACGCTTCTTTGATATTTAGTTCTGTATTACTATTCCTGATTAAACTACAAAGATGAAACACGGAGATGTGTTGAAAGAAAATGAAGACACTTACTTTCTGTGTTTTTCCAAATCCTTGTCCATGTGCTCTGCCTGTGCCATCACTGATAAGATTTGTGCCCTTTCTGCCTCTGAAAGGTCACTGAGGTCAACTTCCGGAGCTGCTGGGGTCGTGACTTGAAGCTTTGTCGCCATCTTTGTTTGGTGTGACATAGTTTCCAAAGTTCCAGGTCTGCATGGTGGAAGCTGAGAGCCTTGAGGTGATGACCCACCCATTGGAACAAACCCTGGTCTCACACGTGCTTGTTCTTGACCAACCTGGTCTGTGCCTTGTTCTTGACTTGCCTCGTTTCCCATGTCTAGATATTATTGTTAAATGTTTTGTTTGTTTTTTTTCCGTTGTTATAACAACAGCATAGCAACTGTGCACTAATGAATTGGTAACAGCTAGTCTAACTAAACAAACTTAAACCGTTTTATGTAAACAACTTTACTAAAGAGTGGGGCATCCTACAGACTGAGAGCTTGAAACACAAGTTAAGGCCAGAGCTTCGTCAACGTGACAGAACAATAAGCCATACTTTCAATTATTAACCGCGCTTATTACTCAATATTTAAATAACGTTAAGGACATAGTAGTAAATTCAAAGAAACTTTGCGTGGTTTATAGCGACAGGCGAGGACCGTTGTTACTACAGAAGACTTTTCAAATGGCTTTGAAGCTCTGAAGTGAGACAGTGTATCGACCACTGTCTATCAGCAGCGACTGCAGTGATAATGATGAAGCATACCATAGAACTTCTAGGTTTATATACCTGACCACTGTTCTCCATGAACGACGCGAGCAAGTGTCTATATTTTACACTCGTAACAACTCGAATTTATATCTTTAGAATAAAGAAAAATGCTATTTAACTGTCAGCCACGATAGGGCGTTATTATCTGTGGTTACTTTATTTTAAAGGGAGCTTTAAGATTTTATGTTGTAGTAAAGTTATATACGGGTCTCAAAATGGGTTGACGTAACAGAACTAGACTGATGTAAAATAAAAAGTAAGCGCTTACCACGTTCTAGGAAGTTCAAAAGCGATCGACAGAAAGAATTATAAAACTGCGACTTTCACGAGTACAGCCCCTGTAAAGAGTGTTGTACAACAATACTATGCAGCCCGAGATTCGATTTTCCGTTTCTCTTTCCCCGTCTCTTGGGCCTTGCCGCAGAGCATGACAGCAGTGAACTGCAAACCCACACAGACACTTTCCACTCGCGTGCGGTAGCTACCCACTTGCATAAAAGGGGTGGGAGTGGCATTTCTCCAGTGTTAGGTTAACAGAAGAATCGTTGGACCTAATTATCAACGGAAGTCGACGGAATATTCCAGATTATCAAACAACAAACGAGAACTGTTTTCATTGTTGTCAACAATTTATTTTCTTACGTTAAATTTTCTTACCCTTTGGGGTGCGAGATAGCGTTCCAGGGGTGCGAGATAACATTTGTTTTGGCCATCTTCACCTTTATTCTTAAATAAATAATTACTGTGAGGGGTGCGAGATCATATTAAATTTTTTTAGGGGTGCGGGGCATAAAAAAGGTTGAGAACCACTAATCTAGTTAGTCATGGGAGTCGATAACAGAATTTTTCTCCGAGAACATTTGTTAGAATATTATAATGGTTCACAGGTCTATTAAAACACCGCGGAACATTGTTATTTAAGTGTTGTTTTTTCATATTAATAAACTTAAAAACGTGAATGCAGTAATTTGAAAAATATATTCGCCTGTATCATGACACGTATAGTACTTTAAAATTAGTTTGTCCCCGAATATAACAACACTCTTCTCAAAAGAGACTTAACCCTTCGTCTTACAACGCCATCTATTTGTTAGTTATCGTAATGACAGTCAAATATATTATAATTGTTAAATCGATAACAAATATACCCCTGTGTTTCATGAATAGAAAGAGTTAATTATGTGTGTGTGTGTTGTTTTTTCTTATTGCAAAGCCACACTGGACTATCTGCCGAGTACACCAATGGGAATCGAACTCCCGATTTTAGCGTTGTAAATCCGTAGACTTATCGCTGTAGCAGCGGGGAACAAGAGTTAATTAAGCAAAGTAAACGTTAAATGGTTAGATTAACTATTTAATTAGATGAACATCACAATCAAAAAGGTTATACTAGCATAAGCCCCGAGCGTGGCCAGGTGGTCGAATCCCCGTGACATTAAACATGCTTGCCCTATCAGCCGTGGAGACGTTATAAGAGTAACCCAAGAGTTGGCTGTGGGTGGTGATGGCTAGCTGCTCCCTCTCGTCTTACACTGTTAAATTAGGGACAGCTTGTGTAGATAGCACTCGTGTAGTTTTGTGCAAAATTTAAACAAGCTAGCAAATGTTTCTGATTTATCTCCTGCTTAATAACTAAAAAGTAATATTAATATTTTATTCAATGCAATTAAATATTACTTTATGAATGGTTCTAAGCCTACTTGCCCTTCGCACATGTTTTTGAAAGAGTTATTTTACCAGTGTTACAACATTGGGAAGGCGACTTTTCACAGTTAACTATGAACTTTTCGTTTTCTGTTTACGAAAAACACAAAAATGAATAAATCAGCAAATCAATAATTTTGCACGTCGGAGGTGTTAGGATGGGAACAAAATAGGACGGGATTAATTTTATTAATTAGTAACAAATAAAGTAAGGTTTGAAATACAAAGTAGTGTAGAACGCGTTACTAGCTACATTGCTGCCATCTTGTGTTTTAGAATGAATTATAAAAATTGTAAATAAAACAAAATTAAACAGTTAATAATACAGCTTCAACAAGTGTTCGTTATTTTTCGACTGAACAAAAAAATTACTTTCTTATTATAAATTTAAATCTGCTTGAATAATTTATTTTCACTTCCTTAAATCGGGTCCCGGTATGGCCAGGTGGCAAAGGCACTCGACTCGTAATCTGAGGGTCGCGGGTTCGAATATCCGTGACATCAAACATGCTCGCCCTTTCAGCCGTTGGGGATGTTATGATGTGATGGTCAATCCCACTATTCGTTGGTAAAAGAGTAACCCAAGAGTTGGCAGTGGGTGGTGATAACTAGCTGCCTTCCCTCTGATCTTACACTGCTAAATTAGGGACGGCTAGCGAATTTTTTCCCTCACGCAGCTTTGCGCGAAAGTCTAAACAAACCAAACGAACTCCTTAACTCTCGTCCACCTTTTACAAAAGAGGTCACTTACTGACTCATGTATCTTCAGTCTGTGTATGTTTATAATAATAATTCGTGAACACAGATGAAACAGTTCCTTCTTAATATAAAGCGACTGTCACTCAGAATACACCTTAACATTTATATTTTACTTACTTCATATTGTCTTCTGAAATATAACATATAAATTTGGAAATTTAAAAGAATTTATTATAGAATTTGTTTGTTTTTCATTTTCGCGCAAAGTTATACGAGGACTATCTACGCTAGCCGTCCCTAATTTAGCAGTGCAAAACTAGGGGAAAGATAACTAGTCATTACCGCTCACCGCTAACTCTTGGGCTACTCTTTTATTAACGAACAGTTGGATTAGTCTTTACTTATATAACGCTCCATCTCGATTTAAAGGAAAAGTATGTTTGTTGTGATGAGGATTCGAACCTGTGATCTGCCGGTCATGAGTCGAGCGCCATAATCACATTGTCATGCAGTGCCGCTTTTAAAGGGGAATTCAGATTTTTAGTTAAGATTAATATATTGTAATTGAAAGGGTGTATAACTTGCTACACTCAGACAGATCGTTATAAAGAAACTCAGGTTGGTATCTATATTGAAAGATATTTTTTTCAAACAAATCTACTGCATAAAGTGAAATGTTTGTCTGTAAAATAAATAATACAGGGTCACATACCTATCATTTCGTATCTGTTCCTTATAAATTTCTTTATTTCTTGATCAATTAGCACCAAACATGAGACAGTGATACAGGATGACATGTGGAAGGTCATGACGAATAGGGATGGTGGGCGGACCCCACCTAATTTCATATCTGACATCGAGAAAATATTACAAATAAGCCCAACTTAACAAGGTTATACAGATGACATCGAGAAAGCCATAAAGGGACCTCATTTGTTTAATGTTTATAACATTATTATAAACATTGTATATTTCTTGTCAGTATTGACACTATCGTATATCTTTATTGCACGTTTACTGTTCATTCTGTTAAGTTAAATAGAAGCACAATTTCCTATCCTTTGTCACAACCGAGTTTTCATTTCACTCCTTGTTGTGTTTGTTGTTTTTGTCACGGCACATCCAACGTTATCCGGCTGTTGAATAATTTTGTCGCATACCAGCTACAGGTTTTGTTATTTTTTAATATAATTTCAGCACTTATAGTATCTGGAGACAAAACAGTTCCAAATAACTGAAGTACATTCAGCAAAGTTTAGACGCGATAAATAAAAGCGTAGCATTAATTATACACGATATTTATGGGAACGTGTGTTGAAAAATATCAACATAATTACCACATAAAACTGATTATAGAACCTAGAATTCTAGAACTCTTGTACAGTGGTACCTCGGTTCTCGAATTTAATCCGTTCCAGAAGGCTGTTCGAAAACCGAATCAATTTTTCCCAAAAGAAATACTGAAAATTAAATTAATCCGTCACAAACCTCCAAAAATTACGCATTATGAAGCATTTTAAGTAAAAATATCGATTATTTATACTTGTATAATAATACTTACATGTCAACCACAAAAACTATAAACACAATAAAGAAACAAAAAATGAAAATCTTTTTTTTCACCTCTATTGTGGCTCTAACAACTTTTATTTTTAGTTTGCTGCTTTCACTATCCTTCTTTGACCTCATGGTGGCTTATTTAATCAGAATATTTAGAAAAACAACAAAAAACAAAAAGAAAAACGAGAACGTTCACAGCAGATTTTAGCGGGGTGTGTGGATTGAGCGACAGGTGCGGGGAAATTGTTTTGGGCAAGCTTGGCGTGGGCCGAAAATGGTCGAAAAGTCGTTCGGGTTATTTCGGGGGTTCAGGCCACGACAGCTTGGTTCGGGAACCGAGTTTATGTTCGACAACCGAGACATTTTTTCTCAAACAGTATGTTCGAAAACCGAATTGGTCGAGAAGGGAGTCGTTCGAGAACCGAGATACCACTGTATTGAGAACCGAGATACCACTGTATATGATTCATAAGATAGCCAGTCGTAGTGTGCCAAAGCATCGTTGAACTTATATGGCTTTGAACTGCGTAATCGTATCATCGGTACTTGTCAGATGATTTTGATAGGAAAAGAAACACGCGCACAAAGAATATGATAAAATGCTAGGTACAGCAGTCAATATTATATGAAAATGGATGAAAACAGTTTGTTTATTCTATCGCCAGTTTCCGAATTTTGTCATTTGTATCATATACAATAAAACATAAACGGGTCTCCTATTTTAATTGCTCGCACCAATATACAGTAAAACAGGGACACTTGACGTTGCAGTTTGTACTGTCTTAACGTTTTTAAAACGTGCGCAGGCCATGAATCACGAGAAGAATTATGTAGTTTATAGGCTACAACACAGCATGTTATACAAACTTCAAAAGCAAGAAATGACAAGAGGGAATCTTCAATAGTTTCTGGACTTGAAATTCATTAATCTACGAGACCCTTCCCCCTATCTAGACCTTCCTCATGTCATCCTGTACCACTGTGTCAACTTTGATAGTGTTTGATCATGAAATGTGAAAACGTATAAGGAACAGATACACAGACATATTGGCCTTTATTTATATAGATTAGATGGAGTTTCAACCCCCTCATGACCTTTTTCATGTCATCCTGTATCACTGTGTCACGTTGTGCTGATTTATTCGTATTTTCAAAATTGGGTGAGGTGTCGCACCCTCAGGGGTCCAACAAAGTTTTCGTTGACGCTAGAATGTGACGTCACAAACATTAAACGTGAATGCGCTAATTCCATACTTTTATAGGCCACATATTATAGGGGCTGAAAGGTAAAAATTAACATAAAGAAACTTAGCTTTATATGTATTAGATATTTTTGTGCGCCAGCAATAACACGCATGGAGCACGTGTGTAATCGCCCTCCAGTGACACAGCAGCATATCTGCAGACTTACAGCCCTATAAACCGGGTTTCGATACCCGTGGGGGGCAAAGAATAAATAGGCTGTTGTGAAGCTTTGTGCTTAACGTTAAACAAACAGAAGTTTGATAACTATTAATTTGTCTCTACTAAAAAATTATCCCCCGATAGAATAACAGTAAATTTTAAGATTTACGACGCTAAAATCATAGGTTCAAATCTCCTCGGTGGGCACAGCAAGGACCACGAAGAGGCTTTTCAATACGAAAACACACACTCGTACACTCGATTCCATTGTATTACTCACCAGGATCGATGACAGTCTACCCTCAAACTGAAATTATTTTTGGCAGGATCAGAACAAACTAATGTTGGAGATCTTGAGCGTTGTCAAATACATGAGTAAAATGGATCTAAACCCCTGATTCGAAAACTGTAATTATATCTCAAATCGGTCAAGAGACGACGATCTTATAAGCTAAAAATTTGTATTAAAAAAAATCAACAACCAAACAACTCAGAGCCGTTTATAAGCCATTTTGCCGCAGCTAAAAATATTTGTTGCTCTTAAATTTGGTTTTATTTATTCTTGAAACAGAACATTCTTGGAGACTTTGTGCAAGTACATCTAGTGTTTAGTTGACACTAATAATCTAGTAGATCGTAATAAAAAAAACCAGTAATTCTTGGGAAACAATGTGTTTTTTTTTGGCTATTAACATGAATAATTTTTTTGTTTATTTTAACTCGTATAATACTAATTTCCAGTTTAAAAAGTGAATAATCGAATTTCAGCTACAACTCATTTTTTATAAGTCTCTATCGACCAGGACTGAATAAGTTCAGAACAAAGTGATTGAAATAACAGCCGTTTTACTTGCTGTATTTTCACACATGTATTCTTTGGTGTGTTATTATGTTGTCAGTTTGGCGTTATACATTGTAAAGTTGACAGAATTAATACGGAAATACAATCACAAACTTAATTTACATCAATAAGTATACCCTGAAGTTCGATTCTCTGAGATGGGCAGAGTGTAGGTATAGCCCATAGGGTGGCTTTGCACAAAGAAAACGACACAACTAATACCATATATGTACAATTTTATGTATAATAAACGAAGAGATACAATAGGTTCTTCAAAAATATTGAGCAGAAGCTTTTGATAAATACTGAAATAAGAACTGATAAGTGTTCAAATTGATGAACAATTCTTATTGTATCATTTTTAATTAATTAAAGCTGTCAGCAGTTATTGCCACCCCCACCCCGAAATTTCAAGTCGAACCTTCAAGTTACTTTAATGATTATGCTAATAAGTACGTGGAGAAGCTTAACTGATCAGGAAAAGAATCCCAGACCTACAAACCACGTGTCTTTATTTAAACAATAATATTCTTCTGAAATGTATTAAATATTTAAAACTAAAGATATATTACAATTAGATTACATTTTATAAATACGATGTTTTTAGATGTCTTTCACTCACTACAGGGACCCTATGTTTATAAAGAGTTTGGAGAACATGCACAATTGATTCTACCAATGTATTCTTAACTATTTAGTACAAAATGTTAAGCCTTGTCTTGACATTTCGAATTTTCCTTTTTCGGGATTGCTGATGAGTGGTGGAACTCCTCGAAACTGGTGTAACGCAATAAGTGGTGAAACCCAATCTAGAGTATTTAGACTTGAGTACTTAGCTAGCCCTTATTTATTCTAAGCCTTTTTTTTTTACATTTTCTTTAGAACGTTTTATTAAATCAGTTTCCCGATTATTATATTTTCATGCTATTTCATTTAATTTCTTTGGTTGGTATTGGAAAAATAAAAATCTGTGGTATAAGCTTAATTGTTCTATTTAGTTTTAAAATTTTATCATGTTTATCTGCATCACGGGCCGGAAAGACCTTATTACTTCCATATATGGGTCTAAGATCTTATTAATTCCATATATGGGTCTAAGATTTTATTACTTCCATATATGGGTCTGTACGGCTTCGAATAACAATACAACTTTCTCGAAACTGTCATTAAACTATAAGAAATGCTGCTATTGAATATCGCATAAGCTGGTGGATACACTTGTAGTCTAAGTTTTCAACACTTCATTCTTTTATATCAATTTTAGGATCTAAGTGTTTATCAAAAGCTTTCGCAGTGTCATTTTAAACTTGCTAGAGGTTATGTCCAGCAACAGAATTACTCGTAATACGAGGAATTACTAAAGACACTTAAACAGAAACGTATAGATTGTTTTTTAAGATATGGAATTATTAGAAAATGCTTCTGAAAAACCTCTGAATTTCGTTTCTTTTTCTTTCGTATCTCAATACATTTTATTAATTAATTTATTTTTTAGATCATCATGCCAACCAAAGTGAATATAAAACTGAAATTTGATACTGTTTATAATTTCAAGCTAACACCATCACACCTCAATACAGAAGGTCCAGGTCTGACCTAAAGGTTAAAGAGGCAAGCTGAGGTAGAAGAGTCTAATAGTTTCTTCTTGTTAATGAAGAACACACACCATATTATAAAAGTCACAGTTAAAATCCCGTTCTTTGTACAAATATCTAGAAGAAAGTCCTCGTGGCTGTGCGTGCTGCTGGTTAGTCCTTTTTCGTCTTGGTCAGTAGCTACAAATGATGGACGTTTATGTAACTGAACGTTCAGGGTCAATGGCTCGTCCATGCAGTTCGCAAAAGAAGGTTGAAAATTTCGTTCTATTGCGAAGAGAAATTTGAAAAAAAAAAAAAGTGCAAGCCTCAGTTTGGTTCTACGGTAAAGTTCTGTATTCTGAACTAGATTTAAATCTGCGAGGTACCACAGCGTATCATCCACACTTTAAGGTGGGAGTGTGTTATAAGAGAGAGAGCAAATTCCTTAACGTGGATGGTGTTGGGTAGAAAGCAACTAACTGATTACATTCTGTCTGGTCGAAAGTTCAAAATTAAAACTGGCCAAAGATATCCTTGCCACAAACATGGATACTTTTATAAATTTCTAAAAATAAACAAACTTATGGCAAACATCAGTCGGGTGTGAATAAATGAAGAGAGACACACGGGGAAACTTGTGTTAGAAGTCACTTTAATAAATGAAGAGAAACACACGGAGAAACTCGTGTTAGCAGTCACTTTAATAAATGAAGAGAGACACACGGGGAAACTTGTGTTAGAAGTCACTTTAATAAATGAAGAGAGACACACGGGGAAACTCGTGTTAGAAGTGAAGAGAGACACACGGGAAACTTTAATAAATGAAGAGAGACACACGGGGAAACTTGTGTTAGAAGTCACTTTAATAAATGAAGAGAGACACACGGGGAAACTCGTGTTAGCAGTCACTTTAATAAATGAAGAGAAACACACGGGGAAACTTGTGTTAGAAGTCACTTTAATATTCTTTTCCATATGTTAACAAAATCAGAAAAAGACTCACAAGCCGATACACTTTTAGCCGTGCGAACATGAACTTTAAATTCATGTTGCACAGTTCAAATAAAACTACCACACACGGCTGTTCTGGAGCACGGAATGGCTGTATGGTTCGTAAAATATATTTATTAGTAATCTACTTTGAAAATAATGCGGTCCTTTCTTAGGTTTCAACAGATGTTTAGAGATTATCTTATTAACCTATGAAAATATAATATCTAGATAACTGTAGGACATTATGGTATATTACGCACTATAGCAGTGTTTTTAGAAGTAACCAGAGAAACGAAAATATAAAAATATTCAGCAATGTTCCTGGTTCACTTACTTTACATTCATACGTTAAGCTCTTATTATAAAAGTGGAAATATATCTCAATGTTTATTTTAATCGTATATTTATCAAAGCATTGATTTGTATGTTAGAGGCAAAGATTTGGTCTAACACAAATTATTATGATTAGCACATATCTGTTTAACAGGACTATAAATTAAAAATGACATCAAACCCTACAAAAGCATCACATGAAATGGTACTTCAGTGTCATGCCATATAACAAGTTCCAATATAACTGATACCCACCCATTTGATGGGATTGCTCTTGACTCTGACTTGAAACCCAAACAGGAATAAACGAGATGCTTTACATACACGAGATTGCTATAGGAGTTGCAATACTGGTTACTTTCGTTCGAGTACATTACGATCCGATAAAAGTATGCCAGATAACAAATACAAATCAGACAGAATTATGTAAAGATACACGCTCAGATCTGAGGAAAGTAAGTTAAATAACAAGTCTAAATTGACAGAATTATTTCAGATAGAAATCCTGAATCTGACAGAGTTATGACACGTAAAATAATTCAGTCCTGATGTAATTATGTCAAGAAACGTAATGATGACATAATTATGGTGATGAGAAATCACTCAGTGAAAAATACGTATGGTGTTCTCATGTAAACATGTTTATAAATATTCGACCAACCAGTAGTCGGGTTCAATTATTTATTAATTAAAATAAGCAATTCCCGTTAACTGAGAAAACTCAGTTAGCATTACAATCATAACGATTTTAATTAAAGACATTTGCATGTAAAAATCAGTTACAAAAGTTGTAACTAGTGTACAAAACCAAATTATGCAGGTGGTGTGAATTTACGTGTTTTGTAGTCACTGTGAGTAAAACCTAGACATTGGATAAGTGAACTGAATGAACCTTCATTGTTATGGAATTCAATCCAGTTCTTCACATTATATAGCCGTACAGTAACAGATATAATAAATAAACTTTGGATTCCGGTATGTTAGGTTTATTTATTACGGTGAACAACAGGTAGGAGGACACATTAACGAAAACAGTAACTGTTGGTCGCGCCATCTGCTGATTTTAAAAAAAAACTCATTGTTTTGCGTTTCTTTCTAAAAAGCTCCACCTTAGTAAGACAACTGAAATCAATTAATGAATAGGTTTCAATTTCTGTTTACACTAACTTATGACATTCAGTAGCTCATCGGTAAGCCTTTAAGTTTATAACACTAAAAATCGGGTTTCGATAACCACCACGGCTCTGCACAGATAGCTCATTGTACTTAAGAACAAAGAAACAAAATTAACTTATGAACTTTAGTGACACTCCATGAAGGTTGTTACAAATATTACCTTCCTAACACACTATATAAAAGTGTTAGGTGTTTGAAAAAATTATTTTGAATAACTCGACTTGTAGATTCTCGTATTGACGTACATAATAATGTTACTGTTTTATATGTCATTGCAAGTGTTATGTTCATCTCATATGAAACTTAGTGGATAATTCGTGACAAACACGACCGCATAGTTTCTTTGTTTTTGAATTTCGCGCAAAGCTACTCGAGGGCTATCTGTGCTAGCCGTACCTAATTTAGCAGTGTAAGACTAGAGGGAAGGCAGCTAGTCATCACCACCCACCGCCATCTCTTGGGCTACTCTTTTATCAACGAATAGTGGGATTGCTCGTTAAATCATAACTTCCCCACAGCTTAAAGGGCGAGCATGTTTGGTGCGACCGGGATGCGAACCCGCGACCTTCAGATTATGAGTCACGCCTTAACCCACCTGGCATGCCGGGCCTCGACCGCATACTTTAGAAGGGTATCATTGTGGTGTTTGACAAACATTGATGTAGGCGTTCTTCTATCAGCATGTGAGAAATGAATAGTTTAAGAAAAATCTACAGATCAATATAAAAATATAATAGTTCACTTGCTGCCGTTAAAGGTTCGATATGTTAAGGAAATAAAACTTAACTGTTTTGTACAAGCGGGGGGCCAAAACAAAGCTTTAAGTTCTTGTCACTCGCAATCGTTGTGGGGCTACTGGAACATTTTTCCTTGCACGTTTGCTAAGCTAATAAAGTTTAAAAACATGCTTAACCAATCACAAGTCCTAATTGTTGGCAGCATTTTGTAATAAGTGTATTTGGTGGGTATTCCAGTATGTTGACGTCATATGATATTCTAATGATCTAAAATGATTGGCTACATCGACATGAAAAATAACCAATGGCAATTTGCACAAACATAATAGTGGTTGTTAGGCCTTAAAACCTAAGCAGGAACAAATGTGACGTTTCACAGGAGATGACTGTAGGAGCCTATTATTTTCAATCGAGTGTCTTACGATACACATATTAATATTATCACAGACATAACAATTAACACCCATTGTACGGAACCTATATCATACATCAGCACACTTAATCATTTAATATATTCTCATTTCTATACATTATGATATGCACCGAATTCTAATTCACTGTTTTACAACCAGAAGAAGATTGGCTGGCTCTAACCTTAACGTTCATTGCTCTAACCTTAACGTTCATTGGGAGTACAAGATGCTCGATACAAGACAGACTTCCGGTGAAATTACTATATCTAAATATGGTTCACGTTTTGTTTTGTTGGTCTTTTTTTTTTTTTGCCTGTAGCGCCATATTTATATACACCAATTAGATTACAAAAAACCAAAACAATAAATGGGTATGTTGATGTAAATAAAATACCCTGTTTAGAAGACAATCATACGGATCTTGCACTACATAGAATAGCTACAATAATTATATACATGAAGTCAAAATGCTCAGTCATCAACGTTGACTGTATCTTGTACAATGGCAGGTGCTCAGCTTGTTTAGAACACCAGAGCAAAAGGCAAAAACAACAGTGATTCTTACACGTGTGTTTGGAACCACACGTAGTGGCATTTGTCAACACACGTACAGAAGATTTCAGTGTGAAACTCAAAGGAACTACAAAAAGACTTATTCAGTTTTATAGACAATGTCTTGAACATCAGGCGAATAAGAACTGTTGAAAAGCTTTAAAAAGTGACCTGACCTTTCAGTGTAGGTTCATAACCTTTCAGTGTAGGTTTAATTAGTAATCCTTGTTTAATAACTTTATATTTTTTTCTTCTATTTCTATCAATTCAGTCAAAACTTAAGATTTCAAACTTTTCAACTTATTTACCTCGTCGAGAACAAATCTAAAATATGTTATGATTTACGACAAAAATATAATCTATTACTGACGTGTTTCACTTGTTCCAACGGGCAGTAGTACAAAATATTTAATCGTATAAAAAACAAACGCAACATAGCCAGTGAAAACAAACCTGGTCACCAATAAAAATGAACTCTACAACAGAATTAAGTTTCTAAATGTGTAATACACATGTGTAATGTGACACAGAAAAAACAACAACTGTTACGTAGCTACAGGCCTAGCCCTCGTTAGAAGCCCATCTGAATAGTTCAGCGCTAAGCCTGAGAACTTATAAGAATATGTTTCAGGGTACAATCCCTGCAGCGAACATATCAAACAACCTAAAGCTCGTTTGGATGAAGGAAAGGTTTATATTTCAAAAGACTACTTTTTTTTGTTGGATTGACTTCTACACATTTCACATCACATATTTACAAAAGTGTTTCACATGGTCTACAAGTACATTCTCTTTTCATTTAGCCTCACATAGTCTCTACGCTGTTATATGGACTAGGCACTGTTCTGAGTTCCATTCACAAACATCTAATTTAAACAATTTCATATATAGAAATACAATCAGATAATTATATATATTTTATCTTAAGATTGTGTTAGGTTATTAGAAGTAACCACTCAAACGATCACAGAGTTTCATCACAAAGAAAGGATATGATTAACAAAACTTATGGAGAGGTATGACACGTGCAACATTACAGAATTAGCTCTACTCACAACACATTTGTTCACACTCGTTTGGTGCGTTCAATCCATTTCGTGATCATTCTGACGCACACAGTGTGAAAAAAACAACGTTTGATTTGAGACTGAAAGAAACATTCTATCACACCAACTAAAATATATCATGGGTAAGAAAAAATTAACAAAGAAAACAAGGTGCACACTTGTAGAAACTGTAAGACTTCCCACCAGAACAACTGACACAATCATAATTGTAACGAAGACGAATTGGAAAATATTGCAAAAAACTATGAAATGAAAATATTCAGTGAGTTCATAGCCTTAATGTCTTAATTAATATTGAAAGTAATGTTTCTAACGTATCTTTAACCAGTGGTGTAGTATTTTTAAAATAAAATGTATGCGAGTCTCACTTGTGTTTACGTATCTCTCTCTGGTCACAGTTATTTGTTAACAATATTCTACCGAAACTTAAAATCAACATGTAGAAAGAAACAAAAACGTGAAATAGTGAATCATAAAAATCTCTTATGTACTTTTGTTATTTCTTCGTACTTTCTTCTGAGTTATGAGTCTGAAGAGAAATCATATAATGTGGCATATAAAGGAACGCAAACAAATCGAAGATGGTAGACCAAGGGAAACTAGAGTTACTTTCAGTTGATAAACAGAGGGGGAGAGTGGACTATGTCTGTGTATTTAGTTAAACAGAGGGGGAAAGTGTGCTATGTCTGTGTATTTAAATAAACAGAGGGGGGGGTGCTATGAGTGTGCTATGTCTGTGTATTTAAATAAACAGAGGGGGAGAATGTGCTATGTCTGTGTATTTAGTTAAACAGAGGGGAAAGTGTGCTATGTCTGTGTATTTAATTAAACAGAGGGGAGAGTGTGCTATGTCTGTGTATTTAAATAAACAGAGGGGGAGAGTGTGCTATGTCTGTGTATTTAAATAAACAGAGGGGGAGAGTGTGCTATGTCTGTGTATTTAAATAAACAGAGGGGAGAGTGTGCTATGTCTGTGTATTTAATTAAACAGAGGGGGAGAGTGTGCTATGTCTGTGTATTTAAATAAACAGAGGGGGAGAGTGTGCTATGTCTGTGTATTTAATTAAACAGAGGGGAGAGTGTGCTATGTCTGTGTATTTAATTAAACAGAGGGGGAGAGTGTGCTATGTCTGTGTATTTAATTAAACAGAGGGGAGAGTGTGCTATGTCTGTGTATTTAATTAAACAGAGGGGGAGAGTGTGCTATGTCTGTGTATTTAATTAAACAGAGGGGGAGAGTGTGCTATGTCTGTGTATTTAAATAAACTGGTAACGGAGGACAAACAAAAAGAGATTTAAGACAGACGCACGTTATGTTGGTTGAGAGAAGAGCTGAGTATGAGAATGTTGAAAAAAACCGACAAAGAAACGTTAAAAGACAGGTTAGTAACGACATAAAGGCGAAGACAAAAGACCGGGAGCGTGAAATGAAAAATGGGAAGTTTGTTTGTTTTTGAATTTCGCGCAAAGCTAAACGAGGGCTATTTAAGCTAGTCGTCCCTAATTTAGCAGTGTAAGACTAGAGGGAAGGCAGCTAGTCATCACCACCCATCGCCAACTCTTGGGCTACTCTTTTATCAACGAATAGTGGGATTGACCGACACATTATAACGCCCCCACGGCTGAAAGAGCTAGCATGTTTGGCGCGACGGGGTGCGAACCCGTGACCCTCAGATTACGAGTCGCACTCCTTAACACGCTTGGCCATGCCGGGCCCAAGGGGGAAGTGACCACAACAAAGATAAATGATTGAGGATATTTATGAGTGGCGCTTAAGAGACGTAACAATGAGTTACACGCATAGAAAAACGAAAAACAAAGATGAACGAGAAATAATAACATAACTAATTGGTGGTGAGAATATAGGAAGAAAAGAATATTGTAAAAATAATAGAAAACCTAAAAGAGGATTAACGAGAGAAAGTGAGAAAAAAACAACCTGAAAGAGGATTAACGAGAGAAAGCAACCTGAAAGAGGATTAACAAGAGAAAAGCAACCTGAAAAAAAGCAACCTGCAAAGAAAGAGGATTAACGAGAGAAAGTGATAAAAAAAGCAACCTAAAGAGGATTAACAAGCAACCTGAAAGAGGATTAACAAAAGAAAGTGACAAAAAAGCAACCTGAAAGAGGATTAACGAGAGAAAGTGAGAAAAAAGCAACCTGAAAGAGGATTAACGAGAGAAAGTGAGAAAAAAGCAACCTGAAAGAGGATTAACGAGAGAAAGTGAGAAAAAAGCAATCTGAAAGAGGATTAACAAGAGAAAGTGACAAAAAGGCAACCTGAAAGAGGATTAACAAGAGAAAGTGACAAAAAGGCAACCTGAAGAGGATTAACGAAGAAAGTAACAAAAAAGCAACCTGAAAGAGGATTAACGAGAGAAAGTGACAAAAAAGCAACCTGAAAGAGGATTAACGAGAGAAAGTAAAAAAAGCAACCTGAAAGAGGATTAACGAGAGAAAGTGAAAAAAGCAACCTGAAAGAGGATTAACAAGAGAAAGTGACAAAAAGGCAACCTGAAAGAGGATTAACAAGAGAAAGTGACAAAAAAGCAACCTGAAAGAGGATTAACGAGAGAAAGTAACAAAAAAGCAACCTGAAAGAGGATTAACAAGAGAAAGTAACAAAAAAGCAACCTGAAAGAGGATTAACGAGAGAAAGTAACAAAAAAGCAACCTGAAAGAGGATTAACAAGAGAAAGTGACAAAAAGGCAACCTGAAAGAGAATTAACGAGAGAAAGTAACAAAAAAGCAACCTGAAAGAGGATTAACGAGAGAAAGTAACAAAAAAGCAACCTGAAAGAGGATTAACGAGAGAAAGTGATAAAAAAGCAACCTGAAAGAGGATTAACAAGAGAAAGTAACAAAAAAGCAACCTGAAAGAGGATTAACGAGAGAAAGTAACAAAAAAGCAACCTGAAAGAGGATTAACAAGAGAAAGTAACAAAAAAGCAACCTGAAAGAGGATTAACAAGAGAAAGTAACAAAAAAGCAACCTGAAAGAGGATTAACGAGAGAAAGTAACAAAAGAGCAACCTGAAAGAGGATTAACAAGAGAAAGTGACAAAAAGGCAACCTGAAAGAGGATTAACGAGAGAAAGTAACAAAAAAGCAACCTGAAAGAGGATTAACAAGAGAAAGTGACAAAAAAGCAACCTGAAAGAGGATTAACGAGAGAAAGTGACAAAAAAGCAACCTGAAAGAGGATTAACGAGAGAAAGTGACAAAAAAGCAACCTGAAAGAGGATTAACGAGAGAAAGTAACAAAAAAGCAACCTGAAAGAGGGTTAACGAGAGAAAGTAACAAAAAAGCAACCTGAAAGAGGATTAACGAGAGAAAGTAACAAAAAAGCAACCTGAAAGAGGATTAACGAGAGAAAGTAACAAAAAAGCAACCTGAAAGAGGATTAACAAGAGAAAGTAACAAAAAAGCAACCTGAAAGAGGATTAATGGGAGAAACTGACAAAAAAGGCAACCTGAAAGAGGATTAACGAGAGAAAGTGAGAAAAAAGCAACCTGAAAGAGGATTAACGAGAGAAAGTGACAAAAAAGCAACCTGAAAGAGGATTAACAAGAGAAAGTAACAAAAAAGCAACCTGAAAGAGGATTAACGGGAGAAAGTGACAAAAAAGCAACCTGAAAGAGGATTAACAAGAGAAAGTGAAAAAAAAGCAACCTGAAAGACGATTAACGAGAGAAAGAGATAAAAAAGCAACCTGAAAGAGGATTAATGGGAGAAACTGACAAAAAAGCAACCTGAAAGAGGATTAACGGGAGAAAGTGAGAAAAAAGCAACCTGAAAGAGGATTAACGGGAGAAAGTGAGAAAAAAGCAACCTGAAAGAGGATTAACGGGAAAAAGTGACAAAAAAGCAACCTTAGGAAATGCGTAAATAACATTCTTAGAAAACGAGATATTCACTACAAGAGAAATAATATTGTGATTGTCTGATTTGTCTTGGCACTTGGTGGTCACCCTACCAGAATCTATCAAGTTCGCAATTTTTATCAATGTAAAAAAAATACGTGCAGAACTAGGAAGGACCATCAGATACACATAGTCACATACACCGTATTACTGGTCAAGTTTCTTTTTTGGTACATTAAATTTTAGCCTGGTTAGTCTTAGTAAGACAAACGTTACATGTCTCTGTCCATACTCAACTCACTAGAAAACTAATGGATTTCTGTATAAGTATTTTTGTTGTTGTTACAATAGAGCAAACGTGTATATTTCATATCCCATAGAAATGTTTCAGGAAGCCTTTATGCTCTCTTTGCCGTATAATATGATGACATTATTTTGTTATCTTGAACAAATTACGTACTATTCAACCAAAGTATTTTTTGGGGTTTGTTCACCAACTAAGAATAGGAAAAACTCCATTATCTTCTTTGTTGCGTCAAAAGCATCAATGGTGAATTGATGAAGAACATCCAACTATCCAGGACTGGCTTCTCCTTAATGCTGGTTTACCAATAACACCGACTTCTCAATTTTGTTCATCTGTTGACATCTCTTAAAAGTTTTTAATTTATGTTCTATTTATATAGTAAATTGACACAATATTTAACACCGCAGAGTCTTCAAAATAAGCGCTTCTTTTCACTTTTGCCACTTTATATATTATATGAATTTACACAGAGGAACTGGCGTTATTTGGATTATCTCGGTTACTTCGAAATACTGTATTCTGCAACGTTCTTTTCCACTTATCTATCGTATCTTTCAACTTGCTTAACCACGTGGCCTAGAAGAAAGAAGATCACAGTTACAAATACAGTTTTGTTATTTAAAAACACTCACCTTTCTACATCACACACACCTGTTCGAAATTTGAACGAATTTTGGAGAAGTTGGGTGAAATTGAACGACATGCGCCTACATAAATATATAATCACAACTACATAAAAGCTACGAATGTCTTCCTGAGCTGGTTTAGACAAGAAATAAACAAGTAAAATAGGTTTTTCTAAAATATCTGTTAAGAGACGCAATAATGATGGGTGCATTTCTTTGTTTCTAGGGTAAAACCACGTTGAGTTAACTGACGCACCTCTTGCGGGGAGTCGCGTTTTAGCGTTTTCTTTCTGAGAAAACACTTTGAGATCCTAGGGGGGGGCCATGTTCGAAACAGTGTTCATGCCACAGGCTGCTAGCCAACGGAACTTAACTTATTACTCGTGCTTAGTTATCACGAGAGGGGGAGGCTAACGTATTTCCTGTCGAGTACAGTTCCCTTGGATACACATTAAAATAACTGACGGTGAAGTGAAAGCTTGATCAGTACACTGAGGTTTCTGTGAACAGTGAAGGAGGGTGTTAATTGACAATGTTAATTTAAATAAACAAAGCTGAAGTTGGAAACTTAATTGAACAGCTAGTAGTTTAGGGAATAAATATTGAGTTATAAACTTTGTTTGCTTGTAACTGACCACAAGCCTATAGAATGGCCTATCTGTACTCTGTCCACCACGCGTATCGAAACACAGTTGTTAGCGTTCTACATCCACAGACATACCGCTGCAAAACTGGGGGCTCAAACCTTTGACCTCCAACTATTAATTTAAACAATGATGAAAGAAATTCACAATACGAGAGAAAGGTACTGGTCCTCATGAAATATTTCACAGAAAGAAAATATATTCGTGCAGATTCAACGTTAAACCATGAAAAGCCAACTTAAAGAAAATAACTGACGTATATATTTTGAAATAGTTGGCAGAGCAGAGAGATCCCTTTGTGTAACTTTATGTTTAACAATCATCTGTTCCATTTAAGGAAATACATTCATTGACTAACGCCATCTACCAATCCTTAAATGAAGAAAAATACTTTGATAAACAAATATAATTTTATTTGCCTTTTTATAATTCAGAAGAATCAAAAGGAAAACTTTTTATAGTATTGCTTGTTACTTTTAAAACTAGAATTGTGCTTTTTGGGCGTCTTTGAGACGTTTGTGTTTAGCTGAAATATATAGAATTCGAGGAGAAACTAGAAATACAATTGTTTATTAGTGTTTTAGAGTTTGCGTACTTTTCAAACTAAGATAGTTTCAGGATGAACCTTTCTTCTGATTTTTCATAATTTCTTTTGTCACATACAAATATTCATTCTTGTTAACATCTTCCTGGTGGCTGTAATAAGTTTATTAATATCTGCAATTTTGATTGGTTGTCAATGTACACCGATCAGAGTCATATGTGTTCTTCTCACGTATCCCGTTTGTTGTTGACTTCACACAACCGAACTTTATTTCAGATAGTAAAATGCTAGTTCTAGACCGCCACCAGTCTAAATATCAATATGTTTTACATTGGAAATTTTATTAGTCAAATATATTAGCGCTGACAGTGGCACCTGTAGGTTACTTTTCAAACAAGATACAAGGTTGGTATAAATATTCTCCCTTACCATTCAACAATCTAAAATAATTTATACACCAGTAATGACTTCTGATGAAAAGAAAAATAGTAAAAACGTTATGTAAATATATGTAGTTCCACTGTTATGATTTATGATAATATTTGAGACTAAACTACAATAACAAATCGTACACAAATAAAATAATGATACATTAAAATTAACTGAGAATATTCATTACGTTAATATAACATACCTTACAATTAATACAAACAAGTGAGTTTCGATATCTTACGTAAAAAACTGGGAATGCTGTCTCACAATACTCCACCTCTATTCTGAGAAATTCAATAAACCTTATAAAAACATAAGGTACTAAATAATTAAGTTGGGAATGAAAACGGCGCATAAAACAAATTATAAATGTAACTAAATCAGCTACATTAATAATAATTTAAAGTATTAGGTTGCCAACGTTCACGTGGTTCAGAAAATTTAATTTGCTGTCTTATAAAATCGTCTGGAAGAAGCTATAACTCTGTTTATGGGCAACAGGTGTCGCTTCATATCGATTTGGCTAAGCTGGTTGAGGTAGCCATTTATCTGAGAAATTTACCGTAATTTATAAATTCTATAATCGATATATATTATTATTTTAGAGTTAGAAGAACCCGTTATTCGATTACTTGGACAATAATAATCGTTAAAAACTATCTGAATAAAAAAGATAAAGCGCCCACAAAAGAGGTAAAAAAAATAAACACTGCGCGTGTTTTTTTAAAATTATTTTTGCTTACCTTAACGCTCTCATTGGAAGCCTGAAACGTGTGCACTGCAACAACCTGCTGGAATCGATTGAGAAGGACTAGAACGAAGGCTTGCTTTAGATTATTAGCTGAAAGTAAGTTAAGTAGAGAGACAATGTAACCAAATGAGATGGTACACTCCACTGATTTCTAAATGTACAATATTGCATTAAACCTCATAATAAACAGTAACGTACGAAAGCGTGTTTCTTAAAAGTAACTCTTTTTATCCAAAGAAAACTAATAAAAATATTATACAAAAAAAAAGTTAGGGTAAATTCTACAATTATTTTTTCTTCAAAAGTGTTAAACTAAAAGAAGAATCCGGTATACTGTATAACTGTTCTTTAACGTCGGTGTTTTCTACTCACCTGCGCCATCTTGAGGACTGACATCATGGATAAAAAATCTATCGAGTGATAAAGGTTGCTTGTGCACGACGTATTTGAAACCGCCTTCTTGTGAGGTTGAACCTCTGCTGCACGAACTTGCCCAATTCTCTGTTATCGATGACTTCTGGTGTATGCAAAATGGAAACTTTGCTTTGCACTTATGTCAATGATTAAACAACGATACGTTGTTCTATTTTGTTTGGTACATATTATGAGGGGACAAAGTCTCTTGGTTAAAACAGGGCTTATAGAGTGATTATTAATATCTTCATCAGGACAGAGCTTACGAGCTTATAAATACAATCCACTTCCTTTGTCTTTATCATTTATGACTTTATCTTTGATCAAAAACAACAACAAAAACTTAACGGCCTGCCACTGAATAATTCATAGCTAGTGTCTTTAAACATTTATAATTTATTTAAATAACAGATATTAACAATCCACTTAAGATCTAATATCTTTCTTAATATACGGATATCTGTTTCGCATCCTCTTACCAACACAGAATTTAATATCCCAGTTGTAGGCCTACTTCTTACCAACATAAGGCTTAGTGTCAAGTCACGATTTTGTTTCTTTACCTCCACAACGTTCAATGTCAAACTTTATATCCTGTTCTTTAACAGATAAGAGTTTAGTGTCCCAGTTTCTTTACCGACTCAGTGTTAAGTGTTTCATTTATAACTTTATTTTTTAACAGACATAGATATTAAAGTTTCATTTGTAATGCTGCTTGTTTATCAGTGTAAAATTTAGTGCCCTAGTTATAAACTTATTACAAGGTTTTGGCGTATCTTTTTACCATTATAACAGTATAGTGTCTAATTGTGATCTTATGTTTTCACCAACATAGAACTTTCTGGTCTATAAAATTGTACTAATGCTCATAGGAATAGCACACAATGTTGTCAGTTGATTTTCATAGGTATTCCAAATAGAATGCTCATTGAAACCTGTAAGTTATACAATAATTCAGAATGAAGTGATCCTATGATATCTAGCGAAAGTATATTTCATTCGTTTCTGGCAGAAATGTTAAGAAACAAAGATCCTGAAAAAAAAAATTATGGATTTCCTGAAACCTGCAAACTTTCCTCAGTTTTTGTCCACCAAACACTTTAGTTTTCCCAATAATTCTTCTTCTACTTTTGTCTAACAACCCCCTTTTTTCTCAAACTGATAATTTATTGGCATACTCTAACAATCCCCTTTTTTCTCAAACTGATAATTTATTGGCATACTCTAACAATCCCCTTTTTTCTCAAACTGATAATTTATTGGCATACTCTAACAACTCCCTTTTTTCTCAAACTGATAATTTATTGGCATACTCTAACAACCCCCTTTTTTCTCAAACTGATAATTTATTGGCATACTCTAACAATCCCCTTTTTTCTCAAACTGATAATTTATTGGCATACTCTAACAACCCCCTTTTTTCTCAAACTGATAATTTATTAACATACTCTAACAATCCCCTTTTTTCTCAAACTGATAATTTATTGGCATACTCTAACAACCCCCTTTTTTCTCAAACTGATAATTTATTGGCATACTCTAACAACCCCCTTTTTTCTCAAACTGATAATTTATTGGCATACTCTAACAACCCCCTTTTTTCTCAAACTGATAATTTATTGGCATACTCTAACAATCCCTTTTTCTCAAACTGATAATTTATTGGCATACTCTAACAACCCCCTTTTTTCTCAAACTGATAATTTATTGGCATACTCTAACAACCCCCTTTTTTCTCAAACTGATAATTTATTGGCATACTCTAACAACCCCCTTTTTTCTCAAACTGATAATTTATTGGCATACTCTAACAACCCCCTTTTTTCTCAAACTGATAATTTATTGGCATACTCTAACAACCCCCTTTTTTCTCAAACTGATAATTTATTGGCATACTCTAACAATCCCCTTTTTTCTCAAACTAATAATTTATTGGCATACTATAACAACCCCCTTTTTTCTCAAACTGATAATTTATTGGCATACTCTAACAACCCCCTTTTTTCTCAAACTGATAATTTATTGGCATACTCTAACAACCCCCTTTTTTCTCAAACTGATAATTTATTGGCATACTCTAACAACCCCCTTTTTTCTCAAACTGATAATTTATTGGCATACTCTAACAACCCCCTTTTTTCTCAAACTGATAATTTATTGGCATACTCTAACAATCCCCTTTTTTCTCAAACTAATAATTTATTGGCATACTATAACAACCCCCTTTTTTCTCAAACTGATAATTTATTGGCATACTCTAACAACCCCTTTTTTCAAACTGATAATTTATTGGCATACTCTAACAACCCCTTTTTCTCAAACTGATAATTTATTGGCATACTCTAACAACCCTTTTTCTCAAACTGATAATTTATTGGCATACTCTAACAACCCCTTTTTTCTCAAACTGATAATTTATTGGCATACTCTAACAATCCTTTTTTTCAAACTGATAATTTATTGGCATACTCTAACAATCCTTTTTCTCAAACTGATAATTTATTGGCATACTCTAACAACCCCTTTTTCTCAAACTGATAATTTATTGGCATACTCTAACAACCCCTTTTTTCTCAAACTGATAATTTATTGGCATACTCTAACAACCCCCTTTTTTCTCAAACTGATAATTTATTGGCATACTCTAACAACCCCCTTTTTTCTCAAACTGATAATTTATTGGCATACTCTAACAACCCCCTTTTTTCTCAAACTGATAATTTATTGGCATACTATAACAACCCCTTTTTCTCAAACTGATAATTTATTGGCATACTCTAACAACCCCCTTTTTTCTCAAACTGATAATTTATTGGCATACTCTAACAACCCCCTTTTTTCTCAAACTGATAATTTATTGGCATACTCTAACAACCCCCTTTTTTCTCAAACTGATAATTTATTGGCATACTCTAACAATCCCCTTTTTTCTCAAACTAATAATTTATTGGCATACTATAACAACCCCTTTTTCTGAAACTGATAATTTATCTGTGCTCTGCCCACCACGGGTATCGAAAGCTGCTTTTTAGCATTGTAAGTCCACAGACATACTGCTGAGCTACTGGGGACAATTCAAAAGAAAGGTTGTTACATTATACTAGAGAGAATTAGTTGGAAAACTAAAGTGTTTAGTGAATAATGATTGAAAAAGGTTTAGCTGGATATCATAGAATCAATTCATTCTAAACTCTTACACAATGTAAAGATTTCAATCAACATTATAGTTGGAACATCTATGAAAACTCAGTTGAGAACTTTATGTGCTGTTCATATATATATTAGTATAACTTTATAGAACAGAAAGTTCTTATGATGGTTTGTCTTCTAGCTTGATTATTATGCACATAAAAACAGAAAGATAGATTATTATTTAAGCACAAATACTTCTGTTCTTATCCAGCATGAAAGTTTACCTTTTTATGAAGACCTTTCTTTCTTCTGGTTATTAAAAGCATGTCGTCAAATAAAACCACATACATCTCTGTTGGTTTTCCACTATCTGAAAATAATAAAACCACATATATTTCTGTTGGTTTTCCACTATCTGAATAAAACAATACCACACGTGTTTGTTGGTTTTCCACTACTTCAATGTAACAAGACCACACATACATTTGTTGGTTTTCCACTATTTCAATGTAACAAGACCACACATACATTTGTTGGTTTTCCATTATCTCAATGTAAAAAGACCACATATACATTTGTTGGTTTTCCACTATCTGATTGTAACAAGACCACACACATATTTGTTGGTTTTCCACTATTTCAATGTAACAAGACCACACACATATTTATTGGTTCTCCATTATTTCAATCCAACAAGACCGCATAAATCTCTGTTAGTCATAAGTGTAAGAGAAAGAGGGAACAATAATATTTTGAACAAAAATCACCCAAAATATTTGGGCAAACGCTCCATACACATCTATGAGTTTTATATTTGCAAAAATATATTTTCATATTTCAGAAAACATAGTACCTACAAGTGGCATTTTCATTTGCACCTCAGTAACCCCTTAGCACCATAAGGAATGCATTAGAACCACTTTTCAAATAACTTTAAACCTTACAGTACATGATTGTGAGATTTATTATCAGCAGAACTCACTCATTCAACTATTTGTAATATTATTAAGCTATATATTGGTATATATGTATTAGTGTTTCTTTTATGTTTGACAGTATTTTATATAATACTACATACATACTGACAGTTGCCATACATAAAACATATGAAGTATTTCAATACATTTAGCTCCTAATTTGGATTGATAACTTGAGACACCATCAGGCAAAACTTGCTTGTCCCCCTCCAATCAAAATTAAGCCATTACATCTACACTCTTGGTTTTCTTACAACCCAAAAGTAACAAAACCACACACATCTCTGTTGGTTCACCACTATCTGACAGTAACTATATGACATACAACTCTGTTGGTTCTCAAATATCTGACAGTAACTATATGACATACAACTCTGTTGGTTCACCACTATCTGACAGTAACTAGATCACATACAACTCTGTTGGTTCACCACTATCTGACAGTAACTAGATCACATACAAGTCTGTTGGTCCACCACTATCTGACAGTAACTAGATCACATACAACTCTGTTGGTTCACCACTATCTGACAGTAACTAGATCACATACAACTCTGTTGGTTCACCACTATCTCAGTAACTATATGGCATACAACTCTGTTGGTTCACCACTATCTGACAGTAACTAGATCACATACAACTCTGAAAATAAAATTATTTTTAACTCAGTTTCACTCAATGTTGAAATATAAATTGTAGTCTGCTTATTGAGAAACTGCACACTTTCAGTCCACTTGACGTTGATGTAGGCTTAATACTGTTATCGATAATGTAGTTTTGTTGCATGATATATAAGGTTGCATTAAATAACAAATCGAGAAGTTACAAAACCCAAGAGGTTTTCAATCTGTGTACCTTTAATGAGTGCTGATATTATTTGTGGAGCGGGTGCTGTCTCGTTTTGGAATTCATTTATTCTTTGATTGTATGTGATTTCTCTATAAAATATATATACATTTACATTAAAGCATTAGATTATAATTTAATTACTATTTATTCTTTATTTAATGATAAAAATGGGTTTAGTAGTCTATTAAAAGAACACCAAAAACATATAGTGTTCATATACTTTGGTGTAAATAATATTATCCAACATGTTGTAGTTATTATTACAACACTTACCAAGGAGTTGAAGAGGTCCTTCGAGTACAATCTGTCTCTTAGGACTTACAATAAGCCGTTCACATGGTTGTTTGGATAGTGGAGCTTTAAGAAACTGAAGAAGAAAAATAAAAGGATATTTTGTCCGAGTTAGAAGATGCGTATTTTCTAAATCGTGTTATTTAATTTAAAAATACATTTTTGTTCTTGCCACAGAAAAGGAAAGTGCTGTCTGTGATTAACTTCATTATTTTAAATAAAACAAAACATCTAGACCATAATTATCGTCCGTCATGGCCAAGTGGTTAAGGCACTCGACTCGTAATCCGAGGGTCGCGGGTTCGAATCCCGTCACACCAAACACGCTCGTCCTTTCAGCCGTGTGGGCGTTATAATGTGACCGTCAATCCCACTATTCGTTAGTAAAAGAATAGCCCAAGAGTTGGGGGTGGGTGGTGATGACTAGCTGCCTTCCCTCTAGTCTTACACTGCAAAATTAGGGACGGCTAGCACAGATAGCCCTCGAGTAACTTTGCGTGAAATTCAGAACAACCCTAATGTCAACAGTGAACTATTGTAGTTATGTAAATAAATTCGGATAAAAAAAAACGTATTTTTATAAGAGCTTCAAAGTACATTTGGATAGAAAAGAAGTTCACCCTGCATAATCGTGTTAAATGAAGGGTAAATAACTAGCACTATTGAAATAACCATTTTGTTTGGGATATGCTGACTCAGGTTTAAAGCAAAAAAGATACCTTCGCATCTGAGTTTGTGTGTTTTTCTTATAGCAAAGCCACGTCGGGCTATCTGCTGTGTCAACTGAGGGGAATTGAACCCCTGATTTTAGCGTTGTAAATCTGAAGAATTATCGCTGTCCCAGCGGGAGACATTTGAGTTTGAATAATATTTATTGTAGAATATTAAAACTTTTCGAGTCTCAATTGGCTCCTACAAAAAAAAAAAAAAAAAATCAGCAAGTACCAGTTGAATATATCAGATAAGCCATGATAAAGTAGTAGACAAACATTCATGCAATACATCCATGGAGTATTAATACTACAGTTAACTGATAGGCACGAGATAGGTACTGTGGCATACTACCAAGTATGTCTATTGTATGACGAAGTAAAACATTTCTTATCATGCGTACAGATATAAACAGGAGTTCTAAGCTTTTACCATTTGTATTAATTTATCTAAAAACCGGGCATTTCGTAATTAGTTCAACAACAAAAAAACTAACACATAAACTACAGAATAATTTTAATGTATTGTTTTAAGAATGTGTCAGTTAAACTTAATTACAAGTTAATACCATGTAAAAATATATATTTATTTAGAATTTCAAGCAAATATTTATCACGCACTATTTCTTGGTAATATATAACGTAAGATAATAGGGCTCTAAAGAACCCTTAAATAAAGCTGCAGAAATACTGAGGCCCGGCATGGTCAAGTGTGCCAAGGGTCGTGGGTTTGAGTCCCGGTCGAACCAGTCATGCTTGCCATTTCAGCCGTGGGGGGCGTTATAATGTGACAGTCAATCCCACTATTCGTTGGTAAAAGAGTGGCCCAAGAGTTGACGATGACTAGCTGCCTTTCCTCTAGTCTTATACTGCTAAATAAGGGATGGCTAGCGCAGATAGCCCTCGTGTAGCTTTGCGCGAAATTCAAACAAAACAATCAGAAATACTGTCGTTGTATTAATATTTTGTTTATAATTTTAGGCCCACCTCCTTGTGTCCTTAACTCTCGTTAAATGTTTTTAACAGTGTTTGGTTTAACTCAAAGTTAGTAAGAATGTAAGTACCTCTGGAATGAATGCCTTTGGGTCCAGCTCCGTGATAGAAGGCCAGATAATATTCCGCTGGATTTCTAGAAGTCTCTCGAAGTTTTTTAACCATTTCATTTTGTCGTCCAACTCTCCTGTGCACGAAAATTGTTGGCATTAGTTTCGTCATGGAAAAGTGTCAACATTTTTTAGTTGTTATTACTACTCATAAAACCAAATTGTAATGATATTAATGTCATATTTGTAGCTCTTTCTGTATTTTTTAAATCCTTCTAGCTTAGAATGCCAATCGTTTCTGTCTTAATATAATGTTGTAAAAACTTGTCGGCCAAAATCTAGCATTGCTTTCCGTGATGACGAGAAAACCCACTTGCAGAGAAAAGTATATATGTGAAAACGGCTGGTATAGGTACAGAAAGCACTATATAGAGGAGCGAACAACGTTTCGACCTTCTTCGGTCATCGTCAGGTTCACAAAGAAGCCTTACTTATGCAACTCAAACCCAAAATAAACGAATACAAAGGAACACCTTTGGACCTATATTAATAAATATATCCAACATCTAAGCACGCCCTCTACATTCAGTTACACGACCGCCTTCAAACATGTGGTCAGTTCTCGGTCAGTTACCTCTTTCTTTATTTTCTGAACCCATATCAGCCGTTTTTACATATATATTTTTCACTAGCTCAGCGTTGTTCGATGTTATATATAGCTACACTAACTTTGTCATATTAAAGAACTAACACCAACACCAAGTCGAACTAATATAAATCGAAATATTTCTAGTTATACTTTGTAAAACCATTTCTTGAATAGTTTGTATCAGTCTAGCAAGATTTTTTTTTTTTTTTTTAACTTTGTGGGACATTCCGATTTGTATGAGCTATTTGGAAGTGCATTGTTTTATTTCAATTCTGAAAATATTTCACACAATAAAGTTCTAAAATAAAACGATGCAAAAGGAAAAGTTAAATTATAAACGTACTCAATGAAGTTTCTTCTGACTCAATAATGTTGGTAATTATTTCTCTTTCCTGGATATCATCAGTTCGCATTTCTATCTCTTTCAGTAACAAAGGCACTCTCATGATATGTTGGACTGGAGAAACTAAGAGATCGGTGAGTTGTAGCTTCTTACATCGTGGGTCACGAGAGCACCACTATAATAATGAAAATTAATTAGTGCACCATTATATCAGCAATACTTATATACATATATGTTGGTAAGTATTTGTGATATATATATACAATATTACCAGTTGTCTGCCCTATTTTTGTTTTTTTTTCCAAAATACGTATACACCCACACACACACAGAAAGTCAGTACATATCTGATTTTCGATTAAAAACAAAGCATATTTAATGCATGAATGATTTAACGCTCTTTTACTTTCTTAGATGGTTTAAGGATGGATTAAAAAATTATAAAATATGTGTTTTAGCTTCTCAGGAGAGAAAACTGTTGACCATAAAGCAGTAACGCTAACACTAAGATGGCGGTGTCATAAAACTGCGGCCTGGCATGGCCAAGTAGGTCAAGCCGTTCGACTCCCCGTCGCACCAAACATGCTTGCCCTTTCAGCCGTGGGGGGCGTTATATGTTATGGTCAATCCCATTATTTGTTAGTAAAAAAGTAGCCGAAGAGTTGACGGTGGGTGGTGATGACTAGCTGCCTTCCCTGTAGTCTTACACTGCAAAATTAGGAACAGCTAGCACCCATAGTCCTCGTGCAACTTTGCTCGAAATCCAAAACATTAAAACTACATTCAACTTTTTGGTGCTGCTATCTAGTTTAGAAAATGTGTAACTAATTTGCAGAAACGGAGTTCTTCTCCGATTTGAATGTAAAAAAAAAATACAAAAAGTTGTTTTTATACTGTTGAATCCTGCTTTGTTTCTCTTTTTATGTACTTATTGTGATACCAAATATCTCACAACAATTCACTTTCCCTAGTGGTAATGGGCCTCCATGTACTTATTGTGGTACCAAATGTCTCACAACAATTCACCCTCCCTAGTGGTAACGGACCTATCTCCATTAATTTTGCGAGCTCAGTGATTAATGTCCAGGATTACGGTGCTAAAGGTTCGTGATCCGTTTTATGTTACTTCCAAGGGATCATAAGTCGATATAAGAATAAAGGTTAATTCGTTATAACAAGCTTAATCCAAACGTGTAGACTGGTCGTCTCCCTGTAATCTGTCTCTTCCAAATAAGGGAAGATTTTCGCTTATAGTCCTCGTGTGAAAATGTCATTGATTTTGCACACATAGAATGTCTCAATAACGTATTCTATTGTAAAACTGAAGAAGGTAACGTTGCTTTTCTTATTTCTTCGGATATTCTTCAGAGAATGGTAAGTTGCCATCGACAGTCATGAGAAACTTGATCCAGATTGACCGTCTGTAATACAGTATTGATTATAATGACAGACATTTAGGGCATATTCTGCAAACGGATACAGACGTCTAGTCTAGAGAAGTTGACTTCGTGGATACCCTATGGATGCATCGCTTCCAAAGTTTCCAAAGGTCAACAGCGACATCTAGAAACAGACAAAAATCTAGTTTCTATGTATTTTACTGGCTGAAAATCAGCCAGTGAAAGTGCTGAAGCGGATGTTTTTATATACAAGTAATATGTTTTATTTAAAAAGGTGAATAAGTGATCTTTAATCCCCTATACACGCACGTATATCCGTTATATTTCTGAACTAGTACAAAGTCATTAGAGATCACTGATTTATTGAAACCTCTATCAGTACGTGTGTTAACGCATTTATTTTTTGTTCAAAAAAACCGCAGTAAAAAGAGTGTAATACTACTAACAAAATACTTCCCTTTTTGTTGTTCGAGTCTTTATTTCAGAGGTAAACGTAATTCGTATTTTATAAACATGTGGATCTTTCACGAAACTTTGCCAGTTTGAAGGTTTTTAATACATTTTAAAATCGTCGTTGAAGCCTAGTATTCAAACGCAGTTGTTTGGTCTCTACTTACAGTAAAGTGGTGTGTAATACGTTCGGAAATATAGAAATATCTGGCGTTGCCTACTCGTTAGTGTGCCCAAACTGCGAATCTGGAGGTTCGGAGTTCATATCACGTTGATTGAAAAACGCGCTCCACGCTGTGAGGATATAAGCATGCAAAAGAGTAGCTGTCTAATATTAAATCAGAGAGGAGTATCCCAAAAGTTGGCGGTGGGTATTGTTGATTAACTTCCTTCCACCCAACAGATCATTTCAAAATTAGATATGGCTGTGCACAAATAATCATTGTGTAGCTTCACTCGAACATTCTGCAACAAAAATGGTTTGCCTAAATGTACTCACCTTCCATGTTTGATTTTTATAGATATAAAGTTTCACAATGGGCTATCTTTGCTTTGCCCACAGCACACTTTGTTTACCACCAGTAATCAAACCCTAGATATTAGGATTATAACTTCCAAAACCTACCGCTGACCCACAGGTGGACACAAACAATGCACAGAGACGGCATGAGGAAATATATCCAATATTAAACATGGTAACCTATGTTTAGATAGATGAGAAACAGTAACATAATAGTAAGACGTAGAGAACTGGTGTAAGCTCTTACCCATTAGTCGCACTGAGATGTACTGTAACCAGCCTGTCTCTAATATAAACTCAAATTTTTCATATTGAGTTAGGCCTGGCGTGGCCAGGTTGTTAGAGCTCTCGACTCTTAATTTGAGAGACGCGGGTTTGAATCCACGTAACACCAAACATGCTCGCCCTTTCAGCCGTGGGAGCATTATAATGTGAGGTTACCTTCCACTCTTCATTGGTAAAAGAGGAGCCCAAGAGTTGGCGGGGGTGGGTGACTAGCTGCCTTCCCTTTAGTGTTACGTTGCTAAATTATGGATGGTTAGCGCAGATAGCCCTCGTGTAGCTTTGTGCGAAATTCAAAAACAAACAGTACTGAATTTGTTAAAAAGAACGCTCGCTAAAACAGAAAATCATGAAAAATAAACCACATTAAACATCTAGTAACCGACAATATTTTATGAATTTTGCTAGTTGCTAGATTGATTTACTCACCAAAAGGAATTTCCCAACAAGATGGACCCAAAACTGATTTGATGTTCGGTTAACTAGATTACTTTATTAGCCTGTGGGGTTATGGTATGGAACAGTTTATCCAATATTCATTAAAGTAGAATATATTTGTACAGTTCCTACATGAATAATAAAGTTAGTATATTTAATTTTTGTATCTCTTCTGTTAGTGATTGTATAAGGTTTTAATCTTCCTAATTCGATATGGATATTTAATTAAACACTTTATTTTTAAAGTATATCTAAAAGCATTATAAATAGTTTTGCTTCAACCAGTTAGAAACTTGAACAGCCCGACGACACTTCCAGTATTCTACTTAGAAAATAATGGGTCCATTACAATCATGTTTCTAATTAACCCCCTCTTCCCCAGTGGTGTTCCATTACAATAATTTTTCTAATTAAGCCTCTCTTCCCTGATGGTGTTCCATTACAATAATGTTTCTAATTAACCCCTTCTTCCCCAGTGGTGTTCCATTACAATAATGTTTCTAATTAACCCTCTCTTCCCCAGTGGTGTTCCATTACAATAATGTTTCTAATTAACCCCTTCTTCCCCAGTAATGTTCCATTACAATCATGTTTCTAATTAACCCCTTCTTCCCCAGTGGTGTTCCATTACAATAATGTTTTTAATTAACCCCCTCTTCCCCAGTAATGTTCCATTACAATCATGTTTCTAATTAACCCTCTCTTCTCCAGTGGTGTTCCATTACAATCATGTTTCTAATTAACCCTCTCTTCCCTGATGGTGTTCCATTACAATAATGTTTCTAATTAACCCCTTCTTCCCCAGTGGTGTTCCATTACAATAATGTTTCTAATTAACCCCCTCTTCCCCAGTGGTGTTCCATTACAATAATGTTTCTAATTAACCCTCTTCCCCAGTGATGTTCCATTACACAACGTTTCTAATTAATCCCTCTTCCCCAGTGATGTTCCATTACAATAACGTTTCTAATCAATCCCTCTTCCCCAGTGGTGTTCCATTACAATAATGTTTCTAATTAACCTCCTCTTCCCCAGTAGTGTTCCATTACAATCATGTTTCTAATTAACCCCTTCTTCCCCAGTGGTGTTCCATTACAATAATGTTTTTAATTAACCCCCTCTTCCCCAGTAATGTTCCATTACAATCATGTTTCTAATTAACCCTCTCTTCCCCAGTGGTGTTCCATTACAATCATGCTTCTAATTAACCCTCTCTTCCCCAGTGGTGTTCCATTACAATAATGTTTCTAATTAACCCTCTCTTCCCCAGTGGTGTTCCATTACAATAATGTTTCTAATTAACCCCTTCTTCCTCAGTAATGTTCCATTACAATCATGTTTCTAATTAACCCCTTCTTCCCCAGTGGTGTTCCATTACAATAATGTTTTTAATTAACCCCTTCTTCCCCAGTAATGTTCCATTACAATCATGTTTCTAATTAACCCTCTCTTCCCCAGTAGTGTTCCATTACAATAATGTTTTTAATTAACACCACTGGGGAAGAGAGGGTTAATTAGAAACATGATTGTAATGGAACATTACTGGAGAAGAAGGGGTTAATTAAAAACATTACAATCATGTTTCTAATTAACCCTCTCTTCCCCAGTGGTGTTCCATTACAATAACGTTTCTAATCAATCCCTCTTCCTCAGTAGTGTTTCATTGGTACAAAACACGCTGGGGACGTAAAGCTCCTATCACTTGTTATGCTAATTAATATAGTAGTGTATTAGAATAAAACAATGACCTTATGATATACAAGAGACCTAAGAAATTCATACTTTTAACACCAGGTGAAGTTATGATAAAGGATTGAAACTTTTTTATGTTTTGTTAAATATATATATATGTATGTGTATTATATTTATGGTTTGATATTAAACTACTTTAAATAAATTTCACGATCGGGATAACTTGATTAAACTCGAGGACACAAACACTGGTATTTATTTTATCAACTTGTTGCCACACACTTCTCATCTTGCTTGAGTGGATAAAACACAACTGAAAGAGACAACTTCAGGCTTACTTTTTCAAATTCATTGAACTCCACTTGTCTCCTCAATGTTTCCAAATAATTCAGAGCGTTGATATAGTTGAGAGTGTATCTGTGGTATGCTTGCCTTAGTGCTGCAGCCTTGGAGCTCTATAAGACAAAATACAGACGAGTAACAAATTAACCCTTTTTTCAAGGGCGTAATATCGATATGTGTCATTATTATAACGTTTTAACATTTTACACAAGTGGTAACTTTTCTGTTTAATACTTACGAACAGTGCACTTTGTAAATAAAGCATATATGACATGAAACAGGGGAAGGACTTTAGTAGAGACCATGTGGAACATGCAATCTTACAAAGATCTGTTTTACAAACGACTTGCATGTGTCAATGTGTTGTGTTATGTTTTTGGTATGTATGTACAGCTCTTTATGCACCGCTAATAACCTAAAACATGGATGTTAAGTCGCATGCTGTCACAGTTAATTATCCATTATTACTTCGCGGATTAACTGTTTATTTATTCGTTTGTTAGTTTATTCACTTCACGTTCCTGATGTCAAGGCCTGATCTATCCTTCCACCCCCCAGTCCCACTGATGCAAGGCCTGATCTATCCTTCCACCCCCAGTTCCACTGATGCAAGGCCTGATCTATCCTTCCACCCCCAGTTCCACTGATGCAAGGCCTGATCTATCCTTCCACGCCCCAGTCCCACTGATGCAAGGCCTGATCTATCCTTCCACCCCCAGTTCCACTGATGCAAGGCCTTATCTATCCTTCCACCACCCCCAGTCCCACTGCATCAGAGTAATTAAATAAAGTTGACCTCTTGCATCTTTTCTTCACTGAAATTCACGTTTCTGTGAAGAAAGGACATTAAGATGCTGTTCATGTACTGGAGTGTCCAATGTACTAGAGTGTCACTGCAGATTCCAACCGTGGCGATACGTTTACCACCTACATATATGGTTCATGGCGAAATTCCCAACGACCCGCCAGTGTAATGATATCAGGTAGATTTATAACTAGGGGTCTCTGTGTGTCTGTCATGGCTACTTACAAGAAATAGTATTCATATAACAAGATTGTTAAATGGTGTAAAACTAAAATATGCAACATTTAAAAGCAGGGAGCCTTCATTAGCCTTCATGGAAGCGAAAACACTGGTATAGCAGGTATTTTATTTCAAAAATAGGTTTAGAAAATAAGGTGAAGACAAAGGCTATGAAAGAGAATACCCTGACTCATAAAACAACTGAAGTTGGAAAACATTTTATGGCATTCTATATAAGACCGTAAGCAAGATTTTGATGTTCAAAATAGTTCCCAAAGTTCCAGCCAAACTTTCAATATAATGTTTGTTTTATATGAGAAAGGTGACCGAAATAACCAGATTAAAAGAGATCCCTTTATGTAATATGTATAGCAGTTCCACTAAGCTTTCCTGCTATTGTTCCACGTAAACAGGGTCTTGGAAATCAATATCCATGTACAATAGAAAGGTTATCAATGTATGTGATCCAAGATGTATATCGTTGCCCTGCGTAATCTCTGTCATCAGATTGAACGTGCACAACACTGAACAGTGGAAACACGTGAAACATTATTAATATAAACTATGAATACCTCTTAGCACAGCGCGCATATTTCAAATAAAAGTAGTACAGTCTGCATATACAGTTACTAAAATGGATATAACTCATTATAATAATTTGAGAAAAAAACTTGTATGTTGAAGCTCTGAAAGGTTAAACAAAATTTTATATAACACAAAATGCGCCAAAAATAGCGCCATCAACGGATTTAGTTTCTTGCACAGTTTTAATGTTCCAAGCACACCTAACTTACAGCGATACGAACTACTTTTTAACATACCTTTTTCCTGTATCATACTCTTTTACATTCTAGTTGAGAATCGTGACAAAAAAACGTCACGTGAAGTTGTAATTTTCATCGGATACTTCACATTTTATCGTTTCATTACTTTAGAAAACACACTAACTCACAATAAATGCTAATAAAGAAATTTACTGCATGTTGAACATATTTAAAACTTATATAACAAACAAGCGCAAGAATTTAATAATCCTGGATGATTGCAATAACACTGAAACATAGTTTACGTTTGCGAAATTATATACATCGGGCTAGCTGCTGAGCCCACCGAGGGGAATCGAACCCCTAATTTTAGGGTTGTAAATCCGTAGATATACCGCTGTACTAGCGGGGGACGTTTACGTTTGAGCTCACAATTCAGAACAAAATATAGTTGGTTTGCCAAAGTGCTATCATGTGGTTAACGCCCACAAGTAATAAGCGATTAACAATACAACAAGAGAGAGTTGTGGAGAATGTTGTTTCATTGTTGGCCAAAATGTTTTGTATATTTTGCAACAAATAAAATGGAATACAAATACACTTAGTGGTGTCAAACTGAGGACTGTATGTTATATGAAACATCTGTATATGGATATCCTGGAATAAATGCCTTCATCATATTCCTGTCATAAGGTGTTGCATGACATCTTTCGACCTTGAGTTGTTAACCTGATTAAAACAGTCATCTGGAGCACCAGTCCTTCAGCGTCTACTAGTAGGCTTTCCTGGAACAACTTTTCCTGTATTCGAATGAAGTTTCTGGATTCTGGATACATTACACTTGGAGTACAATACTGTTCAGGATTCATACCCTCTATGGAGAGTTGAACAGTTTGAAGCTTTATAACCTCAGGTACTTGAAAAGGTATAGCTTTACACCGAGTAGAGAAACATTGTCTTAACAAACCGTTTACATGTTTTTTTTTTATAAAAACACATCTTTCTACAAAAAAACAACAACAGGTGTGTACGTGTACTTGACGAAAACATGTCCAAAACAACTTATACAGACCAGAAAAGAACTCGTACACGTTTGTCCAATCATGCGATACCTTCTGTGTTATTACTAAGTAACATCAATATAAAACAGTACCTGAACATTTTGATAAAAAATGTCTAATAAGAAAACAACAGCTAGGGTAAAATAGGAATCCACCTGTTTCTTACAGGGTAGAAGGAAACATTAAACATTAGTGTACCTTTTGGAATAGCTTCACAAGCACGTTTGTAGTTTCGTTTTCTAAGCCTTGCATGTTTTGAAGAATTAAATGAATGAACTCTCTGCAGAAGGCGTAGGTAACCTGAAAATAACACGAATATAATAATTAATATAAGATATTTGATTATTAGTTTCACACACATCACATTCTAATATGGAGAATAGTTAGAAAAGCTTCGCAACTCTTTTCAATAATGTTTGACAATTGTCACCTAAAACAATGATTGGATACCATGAACACGGAAGTTAAAACCTTCCAGTGACACATTGGTATGTCTGCAAACTTACAATGCTAGAAACCGGGTTTCAATACCCGTTGTGGGCAGACCACAGATATCCCATTATGTAACTTTGTGCTTAACTTCAAACAAACAAATCGAAAGTAAAAATGTGCCACTTATTGTTTCTTGTTTGGAATTTCGTGCAAAGCTACACGAGTGTTATCTGTGCTAGCCGTTCCTAATTTAGCAGCGCAAGACTAGAGGGAAGGGAACTAGTAATCACCACCCACCGCCAACTGTTGGGTTTACTCTTTTACCAACGAATAGTGGGATTGACCGTTACATTATAACGCCCCCACGGCTGAAAGGGTCAAACATGTTTGGTGTAATGGGGATTCGAACCCGCGATCCTGGGATTACGAGTCGAGCGCCTTAACCACCTGGCCAGGCCGGGCCTTGTTTAACACGTAATATAGTTCAATATTATACAGTTCTACAATAACAGGTTAAATTATTTTCTTATTTTAAAGCCCAGCTTAGATCTACATTATATATTTGAGGCTTAACTAAAATTTACTATAAACAGAATTCCAATATTTGTTCAGCAATGGCAAAAATTTGGTTGACTGCTAGACTTATTTTCTTATATTTGGTTCTAGTTTCCTTTATATTCACACAAGACCAATAAAAAGTTTTGAATTTGCTGTTTATTACAATTTCACGTTATTATTTTATCGTGAAATACAATTTCCAACTCTTTACATTTGTTTTTTTTTTTAACTTTTTATTAAAACACAGAACTACTTTTTTCCGGAACATTTATTTTTCAAATGAAGAATACTCACACAACAGAGCTCATCCAGATTACCAAACAACACCTCAGGTTGGGCAAACATTGCGAATCCTTCCACTTGTATTTTCTTCAGTGGCTCCATAAAAACCTGCATGAGTGTAATAATAATTTTGTAAAATACAGTAAATATATATGTATATATATCACGTGGCTGATGTTTTAAGCGCTCAGTTCTTTAGTTTAATATTGTTTACCGACATCATCTTCCAATAACAATTTCTAAAGAAAACGAAAATTGACATTTGACAGTTCTCACCATGAAATTATCCGAGAGGAACATCTTTAAGCTTACATTTTTTAGCACCATCAGATGGGCATACAAAAACATGGTTTCACTCTGAAACAAGTCCCATAATGCCTCGCGCCTTCTCATTTCTCCCTTGGTACGAATCTGCATTTCCCGGAGCTCCTCGTAATTAAACGGCCGACAGGTGTCGTTACTCGATGCTTCGTCAAATGACAGATTCTGGGATGGTTGGCTTCCATCATTACTGAGTGTTATATCATAGCTAAGGGCGTGTTTCGTAAGACTTCTGTTTGTGACGTCACTGGACTGTTGGTGTTCAAGGAATGTTCTGTATGGACTCGATTCCGGACTAGTTTTCATCAGCTGGTTTTCTGAAATACTGTTTGCGACGCCCAGCTGGAACTGATTTGAATGGTTACAGCTCAGGGCGTATTTTGGTTGATGTGTGGAACCGGAGCGACTCCGCAGTGAATTTGCTCTCAAAAGCTTCCCTGCTTCCCCAAAACTGGGACGTAAATCGGACTGCAGAGGTGGAGGCGTTCCAACTGATGATGACATCGATGACCACGTGGTTGAGGATGAAGGAACTGATCTAGCTCTTTGTTCTTGGCGCTGTTGCGCCTGCTTATCTTCAAACTGACAAACAAAGTCTGACCACTGCATGCCCTGTGAAACAGATGGACTCATTAATTATGATATATGTGCATGGTGTTTAGTTCTCATAACAAACCATTTCACTCTGGTTTCATAAATTGAGCTCCAGACTAGTTTGTCCAAAAAAGTCAATGTGAATAACTCGATTATACACATTTCTCTATATATTCTTTCCCATTGCTTGTTATTTTACAGTTTAAAGTAAATTACTCTAGTGTTTATTACTCCAAACAGCGTTAGAGGGGGTTTATACCTTGACTTATTTCAGTTAGAATTTCATTTCTAATAATGAAAGGGCGTGTTTATGGGTACGTTTGTCTGAGTGCGACCGCCCTAACTTCAAGAGAAAAGAACCTGGAAATCCGAAGTTTCGCACACGTATTAAATGAACCATGAAAGTGTGCACATGAGTATTATTACTTATCTTATGCTCACACGTTCACGCACACATGGGCGTGCGTATCTTTTTAATGAGGCAAGTTTGTGAAAAATGACACACAAAAGAAGTGGTTCCTTAAATTACAAATAGAAATCACAGACAGACAGATACGCATGTGCGTTCGTGTGCGCATGTGCGTGTCTGTGTATATGTATCTGCTATAGCTTCAGAAAACAACAAATATATGTTTTCATTTTGTGGTTTATATAGACTTTATTTTATATTTCCACCACGTAGGCTATTAACAAGAACGTCAGACTACACTTGTATTGCTAAGCAACATGACGTAAAAGGCATTGTTGTAACGCATTACTACGAAATCGCGATGGTTTTTCCATACACTATATATTATTATATAAGAAGCCACTTTTTCCTGCGTGGTTTTCCGCTAGATTGCCCACTTAAAATGATGCGCACGCACGGATGTTTCTGTCTGTGATTTATATCTTTAATTTACAATTATAGGAACCACTTCTTTCACGATAATATTATTATTACAGAGCGTGTCTGTCTTTTCTTTCGTGAAGCAACCAATATTGTCTAACCTGAAGCACCAAAATCGTAATAGATTCTGATAAAATGTCACAGAAATTTGTAATAAGTATAAAGTATTATAATGATAAACATCATTAATAATAAATAATCCTTAATTTCCTATATATATATATCAACTTAGTGACCCGAACGAGGCCCCGCATGACCAGGTCGTTAAGGCACTTGACTCCTAAGCTGAGGGTCGCGGGTTCGAATCCCCGTCACACCAAACATGCTCGCCCTTTCAGCCGTGGGTGCGTTATAATGTGACGGTTAATCCCATTATTCGTTGGTTAAAGAGTAGCCCAAGAGTTGGTGGTGGGTGCTCTAGTCTTACTTATACTGCTAAATTAGAAACAGCTGGCGCAGATAGCTCTCGTGTAGCTTTGCGCAAAATTCCAAAAGAAACAAAAAACCCTCTAGTATTACACTGCTAAATTAGGGACTATTAGCGCAGACAGCCCTGGAGTGAATTTGTGCGAAAATCAGAACCAAAACCAAACCGGAACGAAGCCGGATACATTCACTGGTAACAAATACACATGAGTTGTAAAAGAAACAATCAAACCTGTAAAGGCGTGAAATTTTGATAACTTTTACTATTTCAATGCATTAATTTATATTACTTTAAAGCCCATAATTGGATGGATTTATTACTCAGTGGTTTAAGCTGTTTTTCATCACCTTTACATCAGAATATTTTAATTTTCGTAGTTAGTTAATTTACTTTCAATTCAAGACTTATTCCGCAACGTTTGGCTTAGCTGTAGGCGTGAGGGCGTTTGGTATTAAATTAAAGGTTCAATCCCCGCATGAGCCCAGCGCAGATAGCGCAACTGTGCAATTTCGCCCTTAATCCAACCAAATAAGTCAGCAGTCGACTCGAATTAAAACTAAATTATTTTACTAATGAAAGGCTAGGCATTATATCTATTTTTATTTAATTTCGCCAAAAGCTACATTGGGTCTATCTCCTTTACTTGTCCCAAGTTTTCAAGTGACGTACAAAAGTGAAGACACGAAATCAACACCACCCACCACCAACTCTTGGGCTCATCTTTACCAGCTCAACACCACCCACCACCAACTCTTGGGCTCATCTTTACCAGCTCAACACCACCCACCACCAACTCTTGGGCTCATCTCTACCAGCTCAACACCACCCACCACCAACTCTTGGGCTCATCTTTACCAGCTCAACACCACCCACCACCAACTCTTGGGCTCATCTCTACCAGCTCAACACCACCCACCACCAACTCTTGGGCTCATCTCTACCAGGGAATAATTGGATTGATTTCACATTCTAACGAGGATGTTCGTTGAAAATTCGAATCCGTGTCAGGTTGTGTGTAGCCACTAAATCAGTGGTTCTTAACCTTGTTGGAGGCACTGTACCAGACCAGTGGTTCTTAACCTTGTTGGAGGCACTGAACCAAACCAGTGATTCTTAACCTTGTTGGAGGTACTGAACCAGACCAGTGGTTCTTAACCTTGTTGGAGGCACTGTACCAGACCAGTGGTTCTTAACCTTGTTGGAGGTACTGAACCAAACCAGTGGTTTTTAACCTTGTTGGAGGAACTGAACCAGACCAGTGGTTCTTAACCTTGTTGGAGGTACTGAACCCCAGAAGTTTCGTACTTGCATTCACTGAACCCTTTATAATTGGAAAAATAAAATATGATTTTTTTCAAATTCAAAACGTAAGTAGATATTTTATTAGTGCACAAAATGAACCATGCATCAATTGCACACAATATCACTGTGTTCAGAGAACAAAACCAACAAAACATGAATTTCACACAAAAACAAAAACATAACTCAATGAATATTTACTACAAATCAATGTGACTTTTGCTGTTGCCTTTCAGAGACAAGTTCAGAAATGCGCGGCTTCACCTTGGCAAGCGCTACTCTCATATCATTTTCGCAACAAAGTCTGTTCCTTTTCTTCGTTTTTATGTCTACCATTCACGTAAAGGATTACTCGCAAAGATACGTTGTAACAAACGGTATGAGTATCTCAAGGGCTTTCTTAGCAATAAGAGGGTACGCTACGATTTGGTGACATCAAAACGTTGAGAGCGTTGTTGTTCTGAAATGTTGCTGTTGAATATGGCTCTGTTGAAGTTCAATGATTTCGTCGAGGTATTTATCATTGACATCTGCTGTCGCAACACTAAACGTGAACGGCTGTCTTACCCATGCTGGATATGACTCTCTGGTGGGGAAGTATCTGTCGAGAGACTTTGCGAGCTCATCTAAGTGCATGGCAATTGCTTGCTTCAGTTCTCCGGGTACAGAAATGTCTCCGATTTCAGACACATCTTCGATCTTACTTACACAGTCGTCCAGCAGAGGAAAGTTTGCGAAGTTATCATTCTCTGTTCGTCGTATCCATAACGGTAGCTTTTTTTGGAAAAGCCTTCAGGTTTTCTTCTGCTTCTATGATGTTGACTCCACCGCCCTGCATCTGTTGATTGAGATGATTGAGAGCATTGAAGATATCGGCCATGTTCGCCAAAATGAGAATGAACTCAGATTTTTCGAAGCAATCTGCATGTCAATGTTGGTGCTATTGCAAAAATATGGCTAATTCCACGCGCATGACAAAAACACGATTCAGCACCTCTCCCCAGGATAACCACCGAACGTTAGAATGGTACAGAAGTACCTCGAATTCAGAGCCTATTTCATTACACAGCTCTTTGTGCAAAATAGTGCCTTAAAGCGTCTTCAAAGTTCACACATTCTACTACAATGTTTGATACTTCTAGTTTTGAAGGCAAGGTTTTTGTTGCCAACGCATGTCTGTACAGAACACAGTGCGTTACAATGATGTGTGGTACATCGGCTTTCACCAGTGCACCAAAACCAGAGTTTCGTCCCAGCATGGCTGGAGCTCCGTCCGAACAAACTGCAGAAACCACATCCCACGTAAGATCGTTGTCTCTGAAGAAGTCATCCACAAGTTTATTCACGTCGGCTGCCTTAGTTGTTGTTGTAAGAGGCAACAAAATAAAAAATATTTTATCTCATCGTTCTTCACATAACGCACGAATACAACAATCTGGCTTAGATTGGAAACGTCGGTGGTCTCGTCGAGTTGAAGGCTGAGTTTTGATGGGTTTGAAATCAGAGCTGCAACTACTTGAACCAAGATGTCATCGCTCATGTCATCTATTCTGCTGCTGATGGTGCCATTTGAAAGAGGAATTTGGGATAACTTATTTTCAGCAGCCTTTCCCAGCATGATATTCGCCATCTTCAACGCAGCTGGTTTTACGAGTGTTTCACCAATGGTGTGTGGTTTGCTCTGCTTTGCGATCAGGTACGCAACTTTGTACGATGCTGTGAGGATCGGTTTGTTGATGGATACAAAGCCGAGAACAGGCAAAGTAGCCTTTTCATCGAACCTGGCTCTCTTTACCTTGAATTCAGCAAGCGTTGTGTTCTTGTATTTCCTATCTCCATGCAGCTCTAAGGAGTGTTCTCTTAGTTTTGCCGGTGCTAGACTAGAATTGCTCAACTTCGCATTGCAAATCATGCATTGAGGACGCCGACTCCCATCATGTTCTGTTATACACGTGAATCCATATTGTACGTATTCGTCCGATCACTTTCTGTTTTTGCTCGACATAGTTAGTATGAAGAGATTGAAAGATTAGAAAAAAATCACAAATGACGCACGATTACTACAATCACAAGTCGACTGCTAAGCGCACGAAGTTCCCTGCAGCACAGATATTAAGGCCAAGTGATGTGGCGTGATCAGTCTCAGCCAATGATGGTCAAATGAAGCATGACGTCACGAATCATACGAGTGGGGTGAACGGAACGGACACACATACAGTGTGTGTGCCTTGACCTCTGCCGAACCCCTGGGGTTCGATTGAAACCAGGTTAAGAACCATTGCACTAAATAGAGGGATTATGAACTTGGCCGTTTGTGCAAATAACAAACCAGATATACTGCTTTATGTATTTGCCGGTAATATTTGACTCAAATAACAAACCAGGTCTACTGGTCTATATATTCACTGGTAATATTTGACTCAAATGACAAACCAGGTTACTGCTTCATGTATTTACTGGTAATACCCGACTTCACCTCTAAACTACTCAAACAGCGCTCAACTCTTATATTTCTGGGTGTCACGTTAAGTAAAGTATAATACAAAATTCTGTTTAAAATATCACTAGATATATTGAACAATTTTTGTAACACAATGTTATGTATTTCTGCTTCTTAGTGATTCATAAGTGACCTAAGAACTTTCCTTCATCCTATGGCTAAGGGGAAAGTTTACAGGCTTATAACGCTAAAATTCTGACTTCGATACCCGTGGTGAGCACAGCACAGATAGCTCATTGCACCACAAACAACAACTCTATTATATAATGAAAACCCTCACAAAATCGTCACAGTCATTCCTATAATATTATACAGCGTTCAGAAACCAGAATTACGTTAGTGAAATAATGTTATCTGGGGATCCAACATCAAGTACAGTGTCAAGCCTAGGAGTTAATAAATCAGTGTTATGTACAGTTTACTACCTGATCTTTAACTTAACTCTGACCTGACGTTGTTAAATAATCAGTGTTTGTGTAGTTCATTCTCATCCTAATTTTAATCGTAACTGATCTGATGCATCAGTGTTCCCAGAAACACAAGTTTCAGAGTGGAATAAAAACTTGGCTTCTGCAATGGTCTGTTCTTTAATAACACAGCTCTTGTCTTATTGAGCTCACGTTTTAATGATACCAACTTTGTGATATTAACCTGTTGACTGCCAAGTATTTCAGCTGCTACAATACAACTCTAATGCTTCTTCATTTTGTAACTTTTTTCGTGACGCCATTTTGGATCGAAAGTGAAAAAATTTGTAAGTAGATCAAATGCATGTATGGTGCTGATATCTAGCGTTGAAGTTAGGTATTATTTAGAACAAATTAACTCGTCCGTGGCACTGTGTTACCAATCGGCTTGGACGAGTTATCTCGTCTACGGCACTCAACAGATTAAATATTGAAACAGGTATAGGATAATTCTCTTATTAAATCTGTATCTTATAGAATACATACATATCATGATAAAACTAATAGAATAATAACATTTTGCTTTGCTTAAGAAAACGAATATATCATTTCATTTTTGTAAACGGTTTTCTGAGGAACACCACTGATGTTTATATTAGAAAAGTCAAATGTCAAAGGTCGTTCAAATGATTATTCTTTCTGAAAATAAACTCACCTTATATTTCGCTAGTTGCTCATCCACAAATTCGCATGGAGGTAGCGTGCTCAGTACTTCTTCCAGGCCACAAAGAGATTCGGATTTTCCTCGGCTTGACCTATCAAACTGGACACACATATGGACGGACAGAAGGCAGTCTTTGAGATAACACGTGCACATGCTTCATGCACAACAATAACAAGACATTGTTCATGACATATACTGTACAACCCTTAGACCATTTTAAAGAGTAAATAAATTTCCGATAGTAGAAACTAGGTACGTTGTTTTAATTCTAAGTTTTAGGACCATCAATATTACGTCCGCTATTTAAATTAGTCGGCCTCATTAGTTCGAACATTTAAGAGTCCTTTAATGAACAAACTTTATATTATCTCAGTGTAATATCATATTCATTTGCTGACTTAACGGTTAATTTTTTTTTCTTTCAGTTATATCAACTGAACACGATATTAGTAAAAATCGAAACATATTTAATAGACGTTTCAGTATAGCACAGTTTCCATCAACAGTAACCAAGACAAGCTGTAAAAAGTGTCAGTGTTTAATGGACGTTTCGGTATGGCTTAGATTCCATCAACAGTAGCCAATGAAAAACTGTAAAAAGGCACATACAAAACCATCGATTATAGAAAATCAAACGTACAAAAAGACAAGTATACAGAATTAATTGAAAATGAGAATTGTAATTGTCAAATTTAATTTTGTTAATAGTTCAGAGTGATATCTAGCAGTTGTTAAAACGGTGAAGGTAAGTAGGTGGGTTATATACTCTGTATTTTGCTATGTTGGCTTACTAAGAAGGAACATAGGTGGGTTATATACTCTGTATCTTGCTATGTTGGCTTACTAAGAAGGAACATAGTTATATAAGGAACATAGGTGTATCTTGCTATGTTGGTAAGAAGGAACATATATACTCTGTATCTTGCTATGTTGGCTTACTAAGAAGTAACATAGGTGGGTTATATACTCTGTATCTTGCTAAGAAGGAACAGATATTACCGTGTTTGATATCTCTTCCAATGATAATCTGTTGTTGTCGTATCTATAGTTCTACAATTATGTAACTATTTCCTGTTTTTTCCTGTATCATCGACAAAATAATCAGTGATACCAGTTCCAGTTACAAAATAATCAGTGACACCAGTTCCAGTTACAAAATAATCAGTGATACCATGGCACGTTTGTTAAACGTTTCTTTGTTATTACTCATTTTTGTTTTGATATAGTTTATTGCACTAATTAAACGCTATATTAATAACTTATTCTCGATAGACAGAACAGAATTTCTCTGATAGAAAAAAATTACAAAAACCAATGAAAATAGACTTGAAAAAAGAACGAGTTTTATGAATACAACTTGGACTTTAATGTGGAGCGAACGACAGAGAAAAAACAAACATGGAACACTAAACGATCTGTTTTTAATTTACAAATAAATCCATTTCTACTTGTTTAAAATATCAACGCAGCTAAAATGATGGTCAAAGGTCAAAGGGTTGTACCGTATAGGCAATTAAAACACAGCTTTAAAACGAAATCACATAAGATGCAAAACAGTTAACGACAAAGAGCAAAAGAAATTATTCCAGGTAATCACACAGAAATAGCTTCACATTTGCACATGGTAGATACATATAATACGTGCATATGCACAATACAGTACCCTGCAAATGTATTCATCTTCCTACCATTAATGTCACGCTTTGATGAAATACAAATAATGTAAAAAAAATTAATTTGTTTTTACCAAGCATTTTACTGATCGCACTTAACAGTGTTATATGTGAAGTGGGTTGGATGCCAGCAAGACCAGAAAAGAAAACATATTAATTGTATAAGTACTCAGCTTATAAATCAGTACTTGGTGGAAGCCATGAGTCTTTTTGTATAGGTTTCTACCAGCTTTGCATAATGGGATCGTGTAGTTTTTGCCCATTCTTTCTGACAAAATTGCTCCAGTTCTGACAGTTTCATTAGGAAGCATTGATGGACTGCAATATTCAAGTTTCTCCATAAATTTTCTATTAGACTCAAGTCGGAATTCTGTCTTTGCCATTTCAAAACATTCACTTTCTTCTTTTGAAATCACTCCAATGTGGTTTGATCTTCGTGTGTCTTGCCGAAATGTAAATTTTCGACTCAGTTTTAGATTCCTGGCTAACTCAAGAAGGTCTTCCTCCAGGATTCGTCTGGAATTTGCACCATCGATATTACCCTCATTCCAGATAGGTTTTCCAATCCTTAATGATGAGAAGCATTTTCATGACATGATGTTGCCACCACCATATTTGACAGATGGGATTGTGTTGAGTGGGTGATGTGCTGAGTTGGGATTGCACCAGACGTAACGTTTTGGATTTAGAACAGAAAATTAAATCTTTGTCTCGTCTAATCACAAGATCTTTTGCCACATGTCTGCAGTATCATTTACATGATTTGTTGCCAACTCCATATGAATTTTAAGATGATTCTTTTTCAGTAATGGATTCTTTCTTGCCACTTGCCCATACATGCCAGCTTAGTGTAGGGACTTGGATATTTTCGATGTATGAACACTGATCCTCATCTCAGACAAGAAACTTTACAAATCTTTCAAAGTTAGTGTTAGCAGTTTCATGTTCGTCCAGCTACTTAGTTTGGAAGGCCAACCTAGCCTGGGTGGTATGAAGAACATTTCACTTCCTAATGACTGACTTCACTGTACTCATAGGAGTAATCAGATAGTTTCAATTTTCTGGTAGTTTTCTCCTGATCTCTGCACCTGCCTTGTTTGAAAAGCTCCTTGGTTCTTCATGGTTGGTTGGTTGGATTGGTTTGTCGCATCACTAACGTAGTTGTAGCTTTACCAGATGCATTTGCTCTGAAGTTAAGTTAAATCACTTTGATTTCACACAGACAGAGACCATGACACTAATTTTGTTGCTTTCCAAACTTATATTTTGCACTTGAACTGATTTAGAGTTACCGTAGCAAAGGGGTTGAATCCTTATGCAATTTAGATTATTCTAATTTTCTTTGAAAATCTAAGTTACGTAATATCAACTTGTTTTTAGTTTTCTCATTTTGGAGTAAATTGTGTAGATTCTAAATCTAAAGTTCTATTATTACGGCAACAAAATATGGGGGTTTTGCATGGAGAGGTGAATACTTTTTCAGAACACTATATGTTCATCATACTAACAGCAGGTTCATGCTCTAATGTAGAACCTGAATTACTTTATTATAAGCTGAAAGTTTCATGTTGTAAATATTTCAAAGTTAAGAATGAAACTTCGAGAATTACGGCGACTACAACTCATTGAATCATAAATTTATCCAATCATTGAACTGGTATTTTAAAATATATAGTGAAGTTAAATTAATGGCGTATTATAATGTCGATAACAAATAACAGGAGTTTGGTTAATTAGACTGAAAATGGAATATACTTTTCCTGAAAAACTTTGCCACCTGGTGTTCATTTAGTTAAGTTATAAACATTACGGGTGTTTTCTCCTTATTTCTTTTCTTTTTATAGCAAAATATCCAAAACAAATCTTCCGATAAAAGCAGAATTTTTTAAACTAAAACTGACGGACATTTTCTAGATTTAACTACATTGAAAAATACAGCATTCACCCAGTTTTCTGAGAACAAGCTGTATTTTATAGAAAGTACGTGGATGGAAATAATGGATTCAAAATAATTCAAATGAAGTTTCAATAAATGACAATTACGTCATATGTAATGACAATACTTAGAAGGCACTAAACAGAAACTGGACAAATAGACACATAGTCATTGCTCGACGAAAAATACGTCACAAAGTACAGTGTTTGTTTGTTTTGGAATTTCGCACAAAGTTACTCGAGGGCTATCTGTGCTAGCCGTCCCTAATTTAGCAGTGTAAGACTAGAGGGAAGGCAGCTAGTCATCACCACCCACCGCCAACTTTTGGGCTACTCTTTTACCAACGAATAGTGGGATTGACCGTCATTTTATAACGCCCCCACGGCTGAAAGGGCGAGCATGTTTGGCGCGACGGGGATGCGAACACGCAACCCTCAGATTACGAGTCGCACGCCTTAACACGCTTGGCCATGCTGGGCCTATTTAACAGTACATTAGATTAAAACAGTAGAGAGACATTTGTATAACAAAGGTTTATGGCTGCAGTATTAAGTGTTTAGCAGATTCGAGAAACATTAAGGCACAAAAAGAGATTGCACTATTATTTAAGATAAAAAAGTTAATTGTATAGTTATTAGTGCATTACTTTTTTAACAGTCATAAAAATGAGTTAAAATTTGACCAGTTGCGATTATATCTTTACAATTCACACTATAACTGGTTAACCCATTTACGTTGGATTCAAAAGACGATCGTTGCAAGCAAATGATTTGTTAAATAATATATTTTGTTTCCAGGTAGCATTTTAAATAAATCTACTTTAACTTGTTGGAATTAGATTAGATATAATCAGCTTAGATACTTACCAACCGTAACAGCGACCACGTGTTCTTTCCCTTTCTGGACGAATCTAGGTGAACAAAACAGAATTTAGCAAATTGTTTCTGTATGAAAACTGCAAAAGATTCTATATAGTTATACAAGTCATACATGGAAGCTTGTTTGTTTCTTTGTTTTGAATTTTGCACAAAGCTACACAAGGGCTATCTGCGCTAGCCGTCCCTAATTTAGCAGTGTAAGACTAGAGGGAAGGCAGGTAGTCATCACCACCCACCGCCAACTCTTGGGCTACTATTTTTACCAACGAACAGTGGGACTGACTGGCCGTCACATTATAACGTCACCACGGATGAAAGGGCAGTGGGGGTTTGGTGTGACGGGGATTCGAACCCGCGACCCTCGGATTACGAGTCGAGTGCCTTAAACACCTGGCCATACTGAGCCACATGGAAGCTACATAAGATTTCAGATAGTTATACAAGATATATATGTCAACAACTACCAAGTAAACTCAGTTATCGAATAAAGATAACTTTAATGTAATTATTTAATATTTAGTTTTTAATGAGATTCTTGTGTCTGCTTTACTATTCTTATGTTAAACATTTATCTTGCAAACTTAAACCTTTTTTGGTTTAGGTTTGAAATCAAAATTTATTTTGTACACTTGAGAATAAAATCTATCATTAACTGAAACTGGATTTACCGAGTGCTTGTCTAAAAGTTAACTTTTATCAAAACTGAAAAATGTTTGTCTACAAACATTGACGTATAGACATGTACAAGATACCACTTACCAAATTTGAAAACAAATCAAATATTTGTTTGTACAAGTAATTATTTAATCACATTTTGTATTCCACTTTCAAATAGCACAACAATAACCATAAAAAGTTACAAAACTAATACTCACCTTCAGTCCCAGCCAGGCACTGAGTAGAACCATCAAGATCCACTGAAAAACAACAATGATGTACTTTTGTTGCTTTTAAGAACATTGGGATTTAGTGTAGCTAACATGCTGTTTGTTCCTTAAAAACTGATTTTGGTTTGTGGTAAATGACATAATTTAATTAGGTCCCTTGGAAACCTGTGGTAATTTTTAAACAAAATAAAGTGAGTTTGAGTGACCGTTTGGAATTAAGCATAAAGCTACACAATGGACTGTCTGTGCTCTGCCCACTACGGGTATCGAAACCCGGTTTCTAGCGGTATGAATCTGTAGACATACTGCTGTGCCATTTGGGGGAGTCTACAAGACAAAGAAAAACGTTTATGTTATAAAAATGTGTTATTATCTTAAATCGCATATTTTGAATTTCAGAAGATACTTTTAAATTTTTTAATTAAATTTTGTGCAAATCAACACTAGATAGCGCTAGCTGTTCTTAACTTGACGAGAAACAATGCAGATAGTCATCACTACCCACTTCCAAACACTTAGTCTACTCTTCACTAACAATAAGTGGGATTGAGCTTCACGTTATAACCTCCTCTACATCTAAACGTACAAACGAATTTGGTTAAGGGTCCTGAGCCTGCAACCTACAGATTGCCGAAGAATCATGTCATGCCAAACCTCAACTAATATTTACGAAATCATATTAATTTCAACAGAAGAAACAAGAAATACACGTTTTCCCCAAACTTGAACATTGGGACGTGTTTTGAGAACAACCGAAACGATATAATATTTTTCATTTTAAACGTTTGTCTTTCAGAGTAAGACATGTTAGTCCTTTCGAAAGAAAACAAAAATAGCAGACGACTACCACAATAAAAGGTCCCCACTAGCACAGCGGTATGTCTCCGGATTTACAGCGTTAAAATCAGGGGTTCGATTCTCCTCCGTGGGCTCAGCAGATAGGCCGATGTGAAGAATTGTTTGTTTGTTTTGGAATTTCGCACAAAGCTATTCGAGGGCTATCTGTGCTAGCCGTCCCTAATTTAGTAGTGTAAGACTAGAGGGAAGGCAGCTAGTCATCACCACCCACCGCCAACTTTTGGGCTACTCTTTTACCAACGAATAGTGGGATTGACCGTCATTTTATAACGCCCCCACGGCTGAAAGGGCGAGCATGTTTGGCGCGACGGGGATGCGAACACGCAACCCTCAGATTACGAGTCGCACGCCTTAACACGCTTGGCCATGCCGGGCCTATTTAACAGTACATTAGATTAAAACAGTAGAGAGACATTTGTATAATAAAGGTTTATGGCTGCAGTATTAAGTGTTTAGCAGATTCGAGAAACATTAAGGCACAAAAAGAGATTGCACTATTCTTTAAGATAAAAAAGTTAATTGTATAGTTATTAGTGCATTACTTTTTTAACAGTCATAAAAATGAGTTAAAATTTGACCAGTTGCGATTATATCTTTACAATTCACACTATAACTGGTTAACCCATTTACGTTGGATTCAAAAGACGATCGTTGCAAGCAAATGATTTGTTAAATAATATATTTTGTTTCCAGGTAGCATTTTAAATAAATCTACTTTAACTTGTTGGAATTAGATTAGATATAATCAGCTTAGATACTTACCAACCGTAACAGCGACCACGTGTTCTTTCCCTTTCTGGACGAATCTAGGTGAACAAAACAGAATTTAGCAAATTGTTTCTGTATGAAAACTGCAAAAGATTCTATATAGTTATACAAGTCATACATGGAAGCTTGTTTGTTTCTTTGTTTTTGAATTTTGCACAAAGCTACACAAGGGCTATCTGCGCTAGCCGTCCCTAATTTAGCAGTGTAAGACTAGAGGGAAGGCAGGTAGTCATCACCACCCACCGCCAACTCTTGGGCTACTATTTTTACCAACGAACAGTGGGACTGACTGGCCGTCACATTATAACGTCACCACGGATGAAAGGGCAGTGGGGGGTTTGGTGTGACGGGGATTCGAACCCGCGACCCTCGGATTACGAGTCGAGTGCCTTAAACACCTGGCCATACTGAGCCACATGGAAGCTACATAAGATTTCAGATAGTTATACAAGATATATATGTCAACAACTACCAAGTAAACTCAGTTATCGAATAAAGATAACTTTAATGTAATTATTTAATATTTAGTTTTTAATGAGATTCTTGTGTCTGCTTTACTATTCTTATGTTAAACATTTATCTTGCAAACTTAAACCTTTTTTGGTTTAGGTTTGAAATCAAAATTTATTTTGTACACTTGAGAATAAAATCTATCATTAACTGAAACTGGATTTACCGAGTGCTTGTCTAAAAGTTAACTTTTATCAAAACTGAAAAATGTTTGTCTACAAACATTGACGTATAGACATGTACAAGATACCACTTACCAAATTTGAAAACAAATCAAATATTTGTTTGTACAAGTAATTATTTAATCACATTTTGTATTCCACTTTCAAATAGCACAACAATAACCATAAAAAGTTACAAAACTAATACTCACCTTCAGTCCCAGCCAGGCACTGAGTAGAACCATCAAGATCCACTGAAAAACAACAATGATGTACTTTTGTTGCTTTTAAGAACATTGGGATTTAGTGTAGCTAACATGCTGTTTGTTCCTTAAAAACTGATTTTGGTTTGTGGTAAATGACATAATTTAATTAGGTCCCTTGGAAACCTGTGGTAATTTTTAAACAAAATAAAGTGAGTTTGAGTGACCGTTTGGAATTAAGCATAAAGCTACACAATGGACTGTCTGTGCTCTGCCCACTACGGGTATCGAAACCCGGTTTCTAGCGGTATGAATCTGTAGACATACTGCTGTGCCATTTGGGGGAGTCTACAAGACAAAGAAAAACGTTTATGTTATAAAAATGTGTTATTATCTTAAATCGCATATTTTGAATTTCAGAAGATACTTTTAAATTTTTTAATTAAATTTTGTGCAAATCAACACTAGATAGCGCTAGCTGTTCTTAACTTGACGAGAAACAATGCAGATAGTCATCACTACCCACTTCCAAACACTTAGTCTACTCTTCACTAACAATAAGTGGGATTGAGCTTCACGTTATAACCTCCTCTACATCTAAACGTACAAACGAATTTGGTTAAGGGTCCTGAGCCTGCAACCTACAGATTGCCGAAGAATCATGTCATGCCAAACCTCAACTAATATTTACGAAATCATATTAATTTCAACAGAAGAAACAAGAAATACACGTTTTCCCCAAACTTGAACATTGGGACGTGTTTTGAGAACAACCGAAACGATATAATATTTTTCATTTTAAACGTTTGTCTTTCAGAGTAAGACATGTTAGTCCTTTCGAAAGAAAACAAAAATAGCAGACGACAACCACAATAAAAGGTCCCCACTAGTACAGCGGTATGTCTCCGGATTTACAGCGTTAAAATCAGGGGTTCGATTCTCCTCCGTGGGCTCAGCAGAGAGGCCGATGTGAAGAATTGTTTGTTTGTTTTGGAATTTCGCACAAAGCTATTCGAGGGCTATCTGTGCTAGCCGTCCCTAATTTAGTAGTGTAAGACTAGAGGGAAGGCAGCTAGTCATTACCACCCACCGCCAACTCTTGGGCTACTCTTTTACCAACGAAAAGTGGGATTGACCGTCACATAATAACGCCCCCACGGCTGGGAGGGCGAGCATGTTTTGGCGCGACTCGAGCGCGAACCCGCGACCCTCAGATTACGAAGTGCACGCCTTAACGCGCTAGGCCATGCCGGGCCCGATGTGAAGAAACACAAACACACACTCACAACAAAAATAGGCACAAACACTCTATCTTATTTTATTATTATTAAGCATTGATTTTTTAATATCTTGTTTCTTTAGGTTTCTTGAAAAACCTCGTTGAACTATCTGCAAGGAATCAAACCTAGGGTTTTAGCGTAAAATTACTACAGTCCCACCGAAAGACATTTTGTGGCAGGAAAAACTTTTCCACACATTCTATTTTAGTTACTAACTTTCGTCCAACTTCCAGCGATACTCTTTACGACAGTCTTAATGTCTCGTAAAGTATAAACTGATAAACAACTTGGCTGAGATTTCTGTAAACGAAACTACACTGCCAGAACGTAGTTATTGAACTAATTGTTTTACCTCTCACTGTATGTACAAAAGACACGCCATAAAGATTTGGTGATAATTTTCTGAATGAGAAAGGAAGTTAACCTTAAAAATTACACAAATTTTAGGAATATCCGGAAATTAGCACTACAACCTCTCTCAGCTTGCTTCTTTTTTTGGTGACGACAGCTTGGAATGGAGGCTGTGTTGACGGGTGAACATGTGGAAATCTTGGCAAATGTATGTCATTTTTTATGTTGCACAAGACATATAACAGAGCATGGAATGAGTTGGTCATACTGCATAAAGAAGGAAATAAATATGTCTTATTGAACAAAACATGGAATGATTTTTATTTGTATTGCATAAGGAAGGAAATAAATATGTCTTATTTAATAGAACATGAACGAATTAGTCGTATTGCACAAGAGAAAAAATAGGTCTTACTGAACACAACGTGGAATGGATTAATTGTGTCGATTAAGAGAGTAAATAGAATTTTGTTGCATCACAACATCCTCTGTTCGTGTATACGTACATCTTCTCTGATGTTGTATCACAACATCTACTGTTCGTGCATACATATATCGAACCTAATGTTGCATCACAACATCCTCTGTTTGTGTATACGTACATCTACCCTAATGTTGCATCGCCACATCTTCTGTTCGTGTATACGTACATCTATCTTGATGTTGCATCACAACATCCTCTGTTTAGTGTATAAATACATCTACCCTGATGTTGCATCACAGCATCCTCTGTTCGTATATACATATATCTACCCTGATGTTGCATCACAACATCCTCTGTTCGTGTATACGTACATCGACCCTGATGTTGCATCACAAAATCCTCTGTTCGTGTATACATATATCTACCCTGATACATAGAAGGTATTTCAGCAGTTTCACGACTACGAGACGAAATGAACAGAAGGAGATAAATCATCAGTATCAGCTAAGAAGATAAACAAAGAGACCAACAGGATCAGCCAAATAGACAAACAAACAGACCAACAGGATCAGCCAAGAAAATAAACAAACAGACCATCAGGATCAGACAAGAAGATAAACAAACAGACCAACAAGATCAGCCAAAAAGATAAACAAACAGACCATCAGGATCAGCCAAGAAGATAAACAAACAGACCAACAGGATCAGCCAAGAAGATAAACAAACAGACCATCAGGATCAGCCAAGGAGATAAACAAACAGACCATCGGGATCAGCCAAGAAGATAAAAAAACAGACCATCAGGATCAGCCAAGAAGATAAACAAACAGACCATCGGGATAAGCCAAGAAGATAAACAAACAGACCATCAGGATCAGCCAAGAAGATAAACAAACAGACCATGGAAATATACAGATAAGGTAGATGGAAATTATTCAGAGAAAAAACAAAATTACAAAGTGTAGAAATATATTAATGAAAGCGTCCAGAGAACAAAGTAACTGACCGACATGTTAAAAGCTTACACAACCAGTGCTCGGGTTTTAAGTTTAGATTCAGATTTTGAAACTTATTCTATTCTGTTTTCAAAACAAGTTACTTAATACTTATAACGCTGAAACTAAAGTTTCCATAACTACGGTGGACAAATCACAGATAGCATATCGTTTTGTTGTTAATAACAAATATAAAAACAATATCGCTCCACAGCCAATATAACGAAGAAAAATTATTTTGTCAAACCAAAATATATTTAAAATAATAACGTTAATCTCATTTGATGATTTTACAGGTGGATTTGTAACTTTTGTTTTAGGCTTATTAGGACCTAAATAGATTACTGATATAATAAAACGATAGACCGACAAAGTTCAGCCCGGCATGGTCAGGCAGTTAAGGCGTTCGACTCGTAATCCGAAGGTCGCGGGTTCGAATCCCCGTCGCACCAAACATGCTCGCTCTTTCAACCGTGGAGGTAATATTATATGACGGTCAATCCCACTATTCGTTAGTAAAAGAGTAGCCCAAGAGTCGGTGGTAGGTGGTGATGACTAACTGCCTTCCCTCTAGTCTTACACTACTCAATTAAAGACGACTAGCACAGATAGCCCTCGTGTAGCTTTGCACGAAATTCAAAACAAAGCAAACGAAAACTGACAAAGATTAATAAATGAATGTTCACAATAAATACTGCAGTTCACACTCCGATGAAGAAAAGTCTACATTTCAAAAACGATCGAAACTTTTGGTATTAGATTGACCGATCTGTGTGATTTTATTTCTTTTGTCTTAAGTTTCTTAGCATTGTGAAGAGATAGGTGTAAATCAATCGGACCTCACTGATGTTATTCCAATGTTTAAGAAGTTCGGAATGAAGTGACCTCACGAATCATGTTATATCAGTTTCCGCACGGTTTGTTTGTTTTCGAATTTCGCACAAAGCAACACGAGGGTTATCTGTGCTAGCCGTCCCTAATTTAGCAGTGTGTAAGACTAGAGGGAAAGCAGCTAGTGATCAACACCCACCGCCAACTCTTGGGCTACTCTTTTACCAACGAATAGTGGGATTGACCGTCACATTATAACGTCACCACGGCTGAAAGGGCGAGCATGTTTGGTGTGATGGGAATTCGAACCCGTGACCCTCATATTAAGAGTCGAGCTTGTGCAATTAGTTAAAATTTGTGTTACTATCAGTTGTGTGAAACAAATAAAATAGTTGTAGAGGTAGGTGGAAGAAACAGAAACGGTTATGTTTTAAAGTGTCTTATTGAGACAATTAAAATAAGTTGATAAAGATGTTATTCTTGAAATACAAGTTAGTTTGTTTTTTGTTAACTTTTTCACATAAATTTATTGGTTTTCAACATTGTCTTACTTCAACGCCATAGAAATGTAACATTAGAATTTTAGAAAGGAAAATAACTGTTTTTTTACGACGTGTATCTACTGATTCTTCTATGGAAAAAAAACAAAAACGGGTTTCTCAGGGTTTCAGCTGACTTTCGTATTGATACATCGGTATTAAATACGTTACTTAACTGCTTTAGTCTCTTACCAAGAAAGTCGTTCCTGTGGGTCAGCACTTTGCTGTAGACTAGAAGATCACCCGGACAGATCTGCATGGGTGGTATAACAACAATAGAACTTCGTCTCCGATTCCTTCCAATACTGCTGTCATCCGACCTGCTTTGGTGTGACAGCAGAACGTTACGTAATAAAGGCGAGTCAAAACAACACCTCTGGTTACAAAATAGTGTTTATAAAAAAATATAATAGAAAAATAATACAGGTATTTTTATTGTTGGTTAAACTTACTTCAATCACAAGTTTCAACAAAGTATGAAATAACTTTATTAGCCCGAAAAATACTACAAATGTTGAGATTAAATAAAAATGATCCAATATATGTGCAAAAACAGTTGGTTTGGGTTGAAAAAATATTTTATGTAGAGGAGCGAATAACGTTTCGACCTTCTTTGGTCATCGTCAGGTTCACAAAGAAAAAAAGAGGTAACTGACCGATAGTTGACCACATATTTGAAGGAGGTTGTGTGACTGAATGTAGGAATGTACAGGGCGTGCTTAGATGTTTGATTATATTTATTAATATAGGCATAAAGGTGTTCCTTTGTATTGGTTTATTTTGGGTTTGAGTTATTGTATAAGTAAGGCTTCTTTAATTTTGCGTTTGTTTATATTTGTTTCTTTATTTAGTATTTTGGTGTTTTCTATGGTTATGTCGCGTTTATTTGACTTGCATGTTCAAAAACGTGTGAAGGTGACCTTTTATGTTCTTTGAATCTGGTTTCCGTTTTTCTACTTGTTTCTCCAATATAGAAGTCCTGGCAGTTATCACATTGTATTTTATAAATGATGTTGCTGTGGTGTTTGTAACACAACATAACCATAGAAAACACCCAAATATTAAATAAAGAAACAAACATAAACAAGAAGGTCGAAACGTTGTTCACTCTTCTACATAAAAAAATTTTCTCAACCCAAACGATCCGTTTTTACATGTATATTTTTTTCTGCAAGTGGATTTTCTCGTCATCACTGATTAAAAATTATCCAAATTTCAAATTATAATTTTCAAAATCTGATAAGCGTATTTTTAGTACATTCAACATAAACACAGTTCATGAAGATCTTAAAGAGTTAAAGGTTTATCTTAACAAGCACTTACGTAGGTTACAAGACACTTAGAGAATTCCCAGCATTCCAAAGTTATTCGAGTAATAATAGTGTATTATTTTAAGGAATGATCTGGGAGTTGCTATCAAGTGACAACACATTCAACACATGCTAACACTATAAACATTTTGAGACGATCCCTTTGATTGAGACAATGATATAATTAAATTAATAGACAGACATTTAAAAATTAAAACACTTTTATTTCCTTTATTACCACATCTGTATTGTCCTGTTAGCATTTGTTAACACCTACAGATACGTATCCTGCTTTGATATAATCACTTTCAGTAAAAACACAGAGTGAAAACACAAACAGAACATTCGAACAGAACAGTTTTTACTTACGTTGTAGTTTGATCTTGTGAAGATCCTTCATGATCACCGTCTTCGCCAGTACTTTCATATCCATCAGTGATCATCTGTAAAAGAAAATACATATATAGAAGATTCTAGAATCTTTAATGTCTCCTCCTATTATTCTAGAGAGTGCTCCACTGGTAAAGCAGTAAGCCCTACGGATTTATAACACTAAAATAATGGGTTCGATTCCCCTAGGTGGACTCAGCAGATAGCCCGATGTGGCTTTGCTATAAAACACACACACACACTGTAGAGACTTTTATTCATTCTTTCTGCAGGAACAGCACAGGTCTACGAACTTAAACTGCATAGAAGTTGTTTTGGTTTAATAGCGGATTTTCTATTATTCGGCGACGCAGATTTCAAAAATAATATTCATTTTTTTATCACATAAGGATTTTTTTTTTTAGAAATCAGAAAAAAAATCTTTCTCACGCCAAATGTTTATTTTGTTTACCACAATGAACATTTTTTCATTATTGTGTTTGGTATACTTGGGTTCTAGAACGATTTATAAGACTCTCACTTCATTATCTATAGCCAGAGGTTGTTAACACTTTAAATATAACAAAATGTGACCCGACTTCAATAAAAACAATTCACTTATTTAAAAGTACACGTGCGTTTTCGTGAAAAAAATCTGTAGAAGATGGAGGAAAATGGATATAATTTTCGGAATCAGCGTACAGGAATTACTGTAGAACATGTAAAAACATCAAGAATTACTGCAGAACATGTAAAAACATCAAGAATTACTGTAGAACATGTAAAGACATCAAGAATTACTGTAGAACATGTAAAGACATCAAGAATTACTGTAGAACATGTAAAGACATCAAGAATTACTGCAGAACATGTAAAGACATCAAGAATTACTGTAGAACATGTAAAGACATCAAGACAGTGAAACCGTTTATTATTTAGTTCATTCTATGAAGCCCTTAATCTGAATTTTGGGTCTCAAAATCATAGAATGTCCACTTACGTATAAATCAGAGATTTTGAATCCCGAAGTTAAGATTCCAACGCTGTTTGGTTTTAGGATTTCCAAAACACATGGTATATCTTCAAAAGTTTGTCACACGGTTTTAATGTGTTGTACAAACCCACAGATCAGTAACTGGATAAGTAAATAAGATATTCACTGACACTAAATTATTTGCTTTCTACGTTTCCGTGGTAAGTGGTGTCCTTTTACTAATCCAATAAACATCATTTTACTTTTTTACTTATATTATCGTCCGTTTAATTTGTTCTACATCGTTTACTCAATGCCAAAAACGATGCTGTTACACTTAAGAAAACAGATGCCTGTAACTCACTGGTTGTGAAATTTTGCAAAGCTACGTTTTCAACACGACAAAAATGTAAAAACAAAAATAGTGCGAGACGTTTGTTCTTAGGTAAAAATGTAGTGTTTATTATCGCTACAAAAATAATTCGAAATAAGCTAAAACAAATAAAAAAGACTCTCTTCAAAAATATGGCAAGTGAACAAAGTGAATTTTGTCCGACTTTTAACAGCAAATATCACTCGTGCATTTTCTTAAAAATAATCTAATAGGTTGACAAGCCAAAGTAATTTCTTCGTATATTAAAGGTACGCCAGTTTGTTTGTAGCTAAGCACAAAACTATGTACGTAATGGATTATATGTACTCAGTACACCATGAGAACATAAACCTGATTTCTAGCGCTGTAAGTCCGTAAACAACTCCCTGTGCCACTAGGAATCTATATTCTAGTATTAGAAGACGAGTTAATGCCAAGTGTTAAGCTGTTGGGATCTACCCTTATTTATCGCAAGTTTCACCCGTATAATGTAAATAATAGATAGCTAAATACTGTTTGTCTATACAGCAGTTGTTAATTACCCTAGTTGCGCCTTGATAACAGTGCCAATTGAAAAAATGAAATGTTTTGAAAGCATAAAGCTCGAGCGACTGCTTGTCCTTCAACTCGAGATTTACTTAACTTATTGAGTTCTTAAACCTTAATTATACGCTAAGTAACGTTGACGCTCGAATATTAATATATCACTGAACATTAGAGTTAAAGTGTGCTAAAGTTCCAACCATATTCTTCTTGGAAATTGTCTCACGAATGCGCAGCACGTGCCTGTGCGTGTTAAGTTTGACCATAATTAGCATGACTAGAAAGAAGGCAGCGAGTCACCACCACCCACCGACGATTCTTTGGTTATTCTTTTACCAACGAATAGTGGGATTGACTGTCACATTAAGCCCCCACAGCTGAAAGGGCGTGAATGTTAGGTACGACGGTGATTCGAACCCGTGACCCTCAGATTACTTGTCGAACGCCTTAACCACCTGGCCATGCCGGGCCAAATATGGGTTTGAAACGTTTTGTATAATAGATACTAAGAATAAGTTTGTTCCCTCAGAACATTCCTATAGTAAAGATTTTAGAAGAACTGGTAGGAATGTGTCTGCGTTTGCAAAACGACTTTAGTTTCAGTTTCAATGAAAATTGTGAGTTCTTCTAGTCTTTTACTTTATTCGTTGCCTTTATTTTAAACAAACATTTCGTATGACGTAACTGTCAGCTGAGTTACTCAAAAAAAGATAACAAAAGTTTCATAACGATGAACTTATAACATTTTAATTTTTTTGTTTACTATGAAAGCTGAAAAATAAAGCTTCAGAACACTTTTCTGACAGAAATACCATCATGTTCTTACAAAATAAAGGGTATGAAAAATACAGTTATAGAAAAATATAACAAATTTCAATTGGCTGAAACGACAGGACATTAAATAACATGACGAAAGTTAGTGAAACAGGAAATTAGAGCATTAAAAAAGTTGGCTGAAAATGTAGAAACTAACAGTAAGATTTCTTTAAACATCTGAAGAGTAAACAAAATGTTAAGATGACAAGAAAGGTCTAGTATCTGATGATTATGAGATGGCTGGGTTATTAACTTCTACTTTTTCTTCTGCTTTCACTAAAGAAGATTTAAAAGTATTCCACATCTTGAACATTTGGTAGATAGAGACAAGATCAAACAAGCCCACATCTTGAATAGTTGGTAGATGGAGACAAGATCAAACAAGTCCCCATCTTGAACAGTTGGTAGAAGAAGACAAGATCAAACTAGCCCACATCTTGAACATTTGGTAGATAGAGACAAGATCAAACAAGTCCACATCTTGAATAGTTGGTAGATGGAGAAGTAGTATTACTTCTATATGTATGGAGGATAAGTTAGCAAACTGGATAGAAAAGTGGCCGGATGGAAGAAACAAGAGGCCTGTTACAAATGGAGTTAAGTCAAACTGGATTGATGTTACAAGAGGAGTATCTCAGGGCTCAGGCTTAGGATCTTTGCTTTTTTGATTTTTATCAATGACACAGATGAAAGAATGGTAAAAAAAAAATACTTAAATTTGCAGATGAAATTAAGGCCATGGGTGTTGCTAGCTTGAAGAGGGCACCTCTTTGCAAAAGGATTCAGTGAGTTGGGCAAATAAATGACAACTGAATTTTAATTATAAGAAATGCCAGACAAGGCATGTGATTTATCATAATTTGAATTATTTGTATTATTTAGATGGGAATAACTTTAACAGTGTTGTGAAAGAAAAATATCTTCATGTAATGGTTGATCAGTCTCTAAAGCCATCCAAAACTGTTGCTAATGATAGGGAGAATATGATTTTAAAGGTGAATTTTCAACAAATTTAATAATTGCCTTAGAAACTGTACTTTGGTTAGGTATAATTCCTGTGTGGTTGCTATATTTTTAAACACTTTAGTTTTTGAGTAAAAAATGAAACAAAATATGCGGGTCCTCGAACTCAAGTTTCTTTCGGTCGTTCGACTGTTTCCGTGGCATTTTACAACTATGACGTAATAGTTGCCAAACACGCTTCCTAGCGCGCCGACCATTTTGTTCCTTTCAGTGCTGGTGTTTTATGTAAATCTATCAGTGCTTTTTTTCGGATTACATACTTTGTGAGGCTATTTTTTGTCTTGATATTGCTACTTTATGTTTGTTTTATGATAACATGGTTTACTGCGTTGCTTATGGTTCTAAAAAACGGTTCGGCATTGAGCAAAAGCTGCTTTTCGTTTCCGTGCAAGGAGAAGAAACCGGCAAGGTGGCGACTGTGGGTGCGGATGGTCAGTAGGAAGAACTGGACTCCTTCACACTATGCAAAGCTTTGTCAAGGTCACTTTGAACGGTTATGTTTTGTGTCGGATCCCACTGTTTTGAATGACTTGAAATGACTAAGTAGGATCATAGTTTTGGATAAACAGTAGGTTTAATTGTAGATTAAACTCAAATATACTATTTTAGGTTTAACTGCATCTTGAAAAATACACACTCGTGACTTGGCTCCTCATCATTCAAGTCAACAAATTCATAGTATGATGCTTCCAAGACATCGATATTCAGGCAATTTCTATCAAAGCCTCGAGTCTTGGTCATGCACTCTTCATCTTTTAATCGGTTTGACACCTTGTCGTATGAGCGACAACAAACGCAATCTCTCCTGGTTGGCATCTGCTCGCATAAACCACACTTACACCTTGCACAAACATAAGGAATACGTCATATAAATTATACATTTATGGTAAATATTAAATTAACTCTTTAGACTGCTACATCTGGTTTGATTTTATAGACAGAATTATGACGTATAATTGAAATTCATTTTGTTACGAGTCATAAATACCCGATATAAAGATTGTGGAAGGGCCGAGTATTAGTTACCATAGTCGGCAAAGTATAAAAAAATAAAACCCAGTTTGTGATACCATTAACTTAAAAACACCAGACAGGATTCGAGATGCTTAAAATTGCACGTCCAATAATACAGACCGTATTCATTGTCATGACTTAGGCTTACCATTCTTCCACTGGAGGTATGACCAACTCGCAACCGGCCTGGGAGCTATCAGTATCACTCACAGTTCCGCTACTCTCGCTCGTGGAACTGTCCTCATCACTAGAACTTGTCAGATCTGTGTCAAAAGTAACTGTTCTAGGTTCGTTCAGAGTAGGTTCGAATTGATATGGTGCTACTCAACACTGTTCAGAACACAAAGTCAAAACAGACTCCGCCTCTGTTTCTACGTATGCACTGGTCATGTTTATTTACATTCAACGCGATGGCGTTGGTAGTCTGTTTGGCAACTATTATGTCACAGTACTTTTCCTAGCGGCAAACGTAAAAACTAAAACGTTCGGATTGCCGCTCGGAAAGGGCTTTTCTGCACCTAGTTCTATGTTTTATTTATTAGCACATATTTTTTTATAAAAAATGTAAACCTGCAAAATTAATCAGTATGAGCAGTTTTTTTGACTGTAAAGTTTTATTTTTTTCTGTAAAATTCACCTTTAATTTGTATCTACAGAAACACTGTATACAAGTCTAAAGAGGTTATAATTTTATTGGGCTCCTAACCTCACGAAATATATTGAATTGTTGTAAAGGGTTCAGAGGAAGGTTACTAGAATGGTACCTGGGATATAGGTATTGTAATACAAAGAAAGGTTAAGATACCTGAAATTGTTTCCTCTTGGAAAAGTAAGAATAAGAGGCTATCTGATTGAAATGCTTAAGGCTGTAAATAGAATTTATAGTGTTGATGCATGAATAATTTTTGTATGATTAGTTGGACTGAGGGACATTGATTTTGATAAGGTATGAATCATTTTCAAATAAGAAAGTTTTATTTTTCTTTAAAGGTGGCTGGCTTTTGAATAAGTTGTCTTCAGATGTTGTGGAAATGGTAAATTTAAGATAGTTTAAGTGAATGATTGACAATTATATACATGATAAGGGCTGTCTTTACGATTATTCGTAATTTAATTATTCAGTAATTTTTAGCTTAGAGGATGAGATATCCGAGATAAACCAACAGGCCCGTTCTTGTCTCTAAGCATTATATTAGGCTAACACAACATATCATTACTAAAATATTCAGTAAATAAGAGTAGGGTTTCTCATAGAAAACAAAGAACATTTGTAACCATTATTTCTAAACCTTGTTATACCTTGTGATTAAGTGTATACTGTTATACCTTCTGATTAAGTGTATACTGTAATACCTTCTGATTAAGTGTATACTGTTATACTTTGTGATTCAGTATACACTGTTATACTTTCTGATCAAGTGTATACTGTTATACTTTCTGATCAAGTGTATACTGTTATACCTTGTGATTCAGTATACACTGTTATACCTTCTGATCAAGTGTATACTGTCATACCTTGTGATTCAGTATATACTGCTGTGCCTTAGAATTTAAGTTCGAATGTGATTGATGTTTGTAATATACACGTTTAATTTGGGTCAATGTTATGTAAGAACAACAAACCTTTGGAGGAACAAGGGCACGTCTTCTGTGTAGAACCGCAGCTGGCGGTGCCTCTTCCAACTCATCCGTTTCGCTCTCTTCATCTTCAACTGAAGAAAGTTTCTTGAAAACTATGTTTGTCTCTGGTTCCTGAAAAATGACACAGACGTATGTATACTACAATGGAAACCAAAACTAAAATATTGTTCAAACCAGTAATAAATGCAATGGTCTGAAATTTCTGAAAACAAAACTCAATAATGTGATAGAAACTGATATCAATGGGGTTTTTTAAAGTATTCATTCGTCTGCCACCTAACCGTAGAATTTGTATCTTTTCTAATTAATAAAAATGCGACGAATAAAAGATTCGTTAAAAAATTAACATCGTTTTTTTAGCCGTAAACTTTAACATATTTTTTTAAACTGTAAACTGGAAAATTTATTCATAAAACTCACAGATGTTATCATGAGTTTCATTTAGCTTTTTTCTGTAATAGAACTTGTTCTTTACTCTTCGAAATGTTTCGTGAAAAAAACATAGAAATTAATATAAATACTATTCACACTGATATATTTGTAAGATAATGAATGAAACGAGCTTCAAACTTAAAAGATTAAACGAAACACATAAGATAGAAAAAGATATCTTGTAGAAGGGAAAAATATCTTCCTTAAATAACAAAAGCCACATTCGAAACATGAATTCTTATTTACCATCGAAACATGTCAGTTATTTGTTTCTTTTATGTTATAAACTTGAAAAAAGTTCCCAAATTAAAATAGGGTATGTGTTTTCTGATAACAAAGCCACATCGGGCTATTTGATGTATCAACTGAGGAGACTCGAACCTTTGATTGTAGTATTGTGAGTCCAGAAAAGTTATTGCTATCTCACCGGAGGACTTGAAAGATAGAGATTTAACGTTCATTGCATCAAGTAGCTGAGTTGTACTTGGCTGTTATGAAACAAAGTGTCTGAGTCGTAACTATATAGTGTATTAAAAGGTAACAAATGTCTGAGTGGTTCCTAGCTGTTCATTCTAAAATGAAACAAAGTATCTGAGTCGTAACTATATAGTGTATTTAATTAAAAGGTAACAAAGTGTCTGAGTGGTACCTAGCTGTTGTATATAAATGGAAACACAGTGCCTAGATCGTGCTTAGCTGTTGTCGTGGTTGACATTCACTTCACAGCGTTTCACTTTATTGAAGCTGTTTGTGTGAATTTTTTATATCGAACTTTCGAGCCAGTTGTAGCGTGTCTCTTATTAAAAACAGAAAGATAGTGAAATAAATATTACCTTCATTAAACCGAAAGTCTAGGATTTTTCAGTTTATATTTTCAAATATCTTGGAAATAAATAAAGAGGAAAACAAGTATTAAACTAATTTAATTTTTTCTACTCTCAAACTCAGAATACACAACACAGGCGCCTTAGATTTTCAAAGTCAGAAAGCTCCAAAATTTATAGAAAAATGTTTCTTTTTTTTTTTTTTTTGAGCAAAGCTACACGAGGGCTATCTACGCTAGCCGTCCCTAATTTTGCAGTGTAAGACTAAAGGGAAGACAGCTAGTCATTACCACCCACCGCCAGCTCTTGGACTACCCTTTTACCAATGAATAGTGGGATTGACCGTCACATTATAACGTCCCACGGGGTCCGGCATGACCAGGTGGGTTAAGGCGTTCGACTCGTAATCTGAGGGTCGCGGGTTCGAATCCCGGTCTCACCAAACATGCCCGCACTCCCAGCCGTGGGGGCGTTATAATGTTACAGTCAATCCCACTATTCGTTGGTAAAAGAGTAGCCCAAGAGTTGGTGGTGGGTGGTGATGACTAGCTGCCTTCCCTCTGGTGTTACACTGCTAAATTAGGGACGGCTAGCGCAGATAGCCCTCGAGTAGCTTTGAGCGAAATTCAAAACAAACAAACAAATAACGCCTCACGGCTGAAAGGGCGAGCATGTTTGGTGTGACGGGGATCCAACCCACGACCCCCAGATTACGAGTCGAGCGCCTTAACCACCTGGCCATGCCAAGCCTATTCACAGGAAACGATAAAAAGTCATGTTTATTGGTATATGTTTCGAATTTCTTGTACAGCTAAAATCAGGAACTCCAGATGTAACCTGTCACAACGGTAAGCTGTTAATCTTTATAATCTGTGGGTTGAGATTTCTTGTTTTGGTGTTGAGATAGCCACAATGGGCTATCTATACTCTGCATATAACGAGTATCGAAACCTGAAGTTTAACGTTATAAGTCTTCAGATTTACCATTGAGCCGCTCTTGAAGAGCGTAAGGTTGATTACAAGTAACATATATTTAAAAATAGGATATCAAAAGACACTGCTTAACTTAATCAGACAAAAACAGTTCTGAAAATTCTCATGTTCAAAACTTAAAACACTTGTTTCAGAAGTTCTTAACTCATTGATTTTAAAAACAAAGAGTAAAAAAAAATGTAAAAAGTGATAGATCCTTTTTTGGTGTTTAAATGCTTTTAGTAGACCTGAAAAGGTCAGCTTCACTGGGATATTTTCCGGGATATTTGTTAGTTTGCAACTGTAAAATATTATTTAATTACAAGATGTAATAGATTATAGCAGCTTGGAAGAATATTTGAACATTACAAGGAGTTTACTGTGATTGGGAGGGATAACCGGAAGTTGAACATGATTGGTTGAATCACGGTATCCACTTCCAGTTAATACTTTGGAGGAGATAATCGGAGGAAGCGAAAAATATAAAGGTATAACTGTATGTGTTTTCTTATAGCAAAGCCACATCGGGATATCTGCTGAGCCCACCGAGGAGAATCGAACCCCTGATTTTAGCGTTGTAAATCCGGAGACTTACCGCTGTACTAGCGGATGGCTGAAAGGAAAAGGAACTGACGAAATATTTCCAAGATGAGATTAAAATGGATATTCTGAGATGCCAACCAGAGAACAATGAACAGAAATACAGAGAACTAAAACTAGCAAATAAAACAAATATCCAGCAGGCCAAGAAAAAATAAATATACGACCTGTCACTTTGAATTGAGGGATTTCAAAATTCGCAGCTTAACCAGTCTTGAAAGTTTAATATTTACTGTGATTCAATCTAATGATTACTACGAGAAGAAGACAGCAAGCAAAGGTCAAGTAATTTCTGTTGAAAACGACAGCAAGATTATAAATCAAATCCACATTTGGATAATTTGGATTTGGATAATCTTTGTTACAAGGTTCGAAAACATTCAAGCTGAATGAATAGGTAGGAAATATATATTATGTTTTAAATCATTGTTTTGTATTTTAGTAAAATAAATATTAAACGCACAAACACTGACAAATAGAGGTGTATAAGAGTGTTTAGTAAGTATGATAGTATTTTTAATATGGATGACGCTTATTATTTCTTCAACTTATGAAAACTTAAGTCTTTTATTTAGAATAAAATAATGGTAGATTTGTAGTAAAGTTTTTATTGAAGTCTCTTTAGTAAATAATAAGGAAAATGTTTTATTATTTCTACAACTTATGGTAGTTTTACTGATGTTGATTGAAAAGCCTAAGTTTATAATAGACGCTAACACAATGGTATTACTTACCTGCCAATTTTCTCGTATTCAGGGCAGTTTTTTTCAAAACTCAGTATTCACAAAATTGAGCTAACTGACTGGCTGTCATCAACAGACAACTGGATCGTTCACTAATTACACGTTAAAATGATTAACAGATTCACCAAATGATCAGTTATCATCTTTTTTATTGTATCTCTCGTTTTGTATTACTCAACTGATCCAAAATTTAGAGAAAATTCCAGGCGTTCATTTCATAACGTCCAACTTTCCCTGGTCAAACAACAATACTATGGTATAAATCAAAAACACAGCGTACAACAGCAATGTATCAAGTGATATCTGAGCCAATTTGAATGCCTATATTTCTTCACAGAACTTACAATTTTTGTGTTAAATTTATAGTAAGAAAATGAACTACGTATTACTTTATGTATTCAGAAACTGTTTTGGAGTTATATATATATACAAGTTTAACGAAGTCTTACCGTTTCTACATAATAACTTCCATGACTGAGCGTAAGGCTTAACATCGGTAATTGCTTTTGAGAGTAGCAAAGAACAAGTAATACTAATACGAATAATCTCCTGCGCAAGTTTTGTTGGATATAAGTGTTTCATTTATGCTCCTTGAAGTGAGCTGATGGCTTTCACAGGAAACTTACCTCGAAAAACAGTTGAAGCTTACGTAATCGTTTAAAGTTCATTATCTGTTCAAATAAAAATGTTTTGGAGTTATATATATATACAAGTTTAACGAAGTCTTACCGTTTCTACATAATAACTTCCATGACTGAGCGTAAGGCTTAACATCGGTAATTGCTTTTGAGAGTAGCAAAGAACAAGTAATACTAATACGAATAATCTCCTGCGCAAGTTTTGTTGGATATAAGTGTTTCATTTATGCTCCTTGAAGTGAGCTGATGGCTTTCACAGGAAACTTACCTCGAAAAACAGTTGAAGCTTACGTAATCGTTTAAAGTTCATTATCTGTTCAAATAAAAACAATTCCAGTGAAGGATTGTAACAGCGCTGTATTTCAGAAGCTTCTTTATAAACACGGAAGTTTTCATGGCCATCCAACGTGGTATTCGAGAAAGCCTGTGTATGTTATGGTCACTTAACAACACGTGAAGGTTCCCTTTTGAAGTTTCGATACATTTACTATGTTAAACCTCTTACTTTAAATGTTAAGTTAGATTGGAGGAGTTGTAACGACACTAGAGAAAAACGTTCATGTCAGCTAGGCCTAAAAACGTCCTTGTTCCAACAGGTCTGAAAGTTCCGTTATTATTTCAGACTATGAAAGCCTCTGAATTAAAGGTTATGCGATTTTATCACACTTGAAAGTGTTTTATTATTAGATTTGGAAGTTTCGTTAATTCAGAAGAAAATCGAGGTTTTTTTATTCTCCTGGGTTTTAGGGTTTGCTTGAAACTTGAGGCTCTGCATAATAAGTTTTTCTAATTCAACATTATGTGGCCAACTGAAGAAGACAATAAACTTTTTTAAACTCACAACGTATTTCCTTATCTAAAACACATTCACTGTGGAGGCAAATGCTCCGGCTACTGTACAAAAATCAATCACACTCTACCCTGTGATTAACTGATTTACGGGAAGATATCTAAATTTTTCTTGCAGTTTAAAAGTCCACTTGTTATACAATTACTTCTAAACCACCACCACCAAAAACACCAAAAATTTTTTTGTGAACTCGCTCGCTCAGTTCGCGTTTATGGGAAAAAACCATATTACTAGTCTTAATAGAGAATTATTTTTCATGATATTTCACACGACAGAATAGAGGAAAAGACAGGTGCTACTTGAGTTTCCTTTACCATTACTCATAACTGAACACGCACCTGCTCGAAGTCACATGACTGTCAGCTGTGACATCTAGGGGGCACTACCGGCCTTCTGGCAAGTGTTACCGGTATTATCATACTAACACATAATATATATATATATATATATAAATAGCTCTTAATGTTTAATGCGAAAATATATATATGACATCTAATTGAGTGAAAACGTTTCTATGGTTTGTTTTTCGTTATCCACGTATATCGACACCTGGTTTCTAACAATATATAAATATGTAGACTTGTCGCTAAGCCACTGAGATTTGTTTGTTTGTTTGTTTGTTTTTTGAATTTCGCGCAAAGCTACTTGAGGGCTATCTGCGCTAGCCGTCCCTAATTTAGCAATGTAACAGTAGAGGGAAGGCAGCTAGTCATCACCACCCACCACCAACTTTGGGCTACTCTTTTACCAACGAATAGTGGGATTGACCGAACATAATAACGTCCCCACGGCTGAAAGGGCGAGCATGTTTGGTGCGACCGGGATTCGAACCCGCGACCCTAGGATTACGAGTCGAACGCCTTAACACACTTGGCCATGCCGGGCCCTAATGGGAGAGGAGGATAAGTGCTTTTCTCGAACTAACAGCGAGGTTAGTGACAACTTCAACGACATCGAAATACAATCTTTATAGAAACGAGTTAATCGTGTTTGCGACATATGTGAATGTCATCTGCAGAAGTTTTACTTCTGTTGAAGACATTTTACCACACAGAGCCGAGTTTCTGATTGTTATAGATAAAGGAAGGGTGGAAACAAAATTAAAATAATTACGATCAGTAACATAGAACAAGACCGAGAGAAAAGAAGAGTTCGTTCCAGAAAATAACTTTTCATAAATTCTACAGAAGTTTCAAAATATGATGAAGTGTTAAAACCTGAGCAATGAATAATAGAACTGAAAACGAAACTCACGGGCCCGGCATGGCCAAGCGCGTAAAGCGTGCGACTCGTAATCCGAGGGTCGCGCTAAACATGCTCGCCCTCCCAGCCGTGGGGGCGTATAATGTGACGGTCAATCCCACTATTCGTTGGTAAAATAATAGCCCAAGAGTTGGCGGTGGGTGGTGATGACTAGCTGCCTTCCCTCTAGTCTTACACTGCTAAATTAGGGACGGCTAGCGCAGATAGCCCTCGAGTAGCTTTGTGCGAAATTCCCAAACAAACAAAAGAAACTCACAACAATACTATAAACTGTATTCATTATAAATAGCTAATGATGATGTAATAATACCGTTCTTATTAGAAAACTTTGATATTACGCAATATTTTGGCAAAAAGTATTCTGAAAAGAAGTATGATAGGTCAAAGGTAATTTTATATTGAATGATTAAAACTGTGCCATGTTGAACCAATTCGAAACAGTTTCGTAAAAAATGTAAAGAGAAAAATTAATTGGTAGCTCGTTTGAAATGCTTTTGTTTGTTTGTTTTCAATTTCCCGCAAAGCTATACGAGGGCTATC